>NC_057805.1:385681256-385829249 GCF_018294505.1 Triticum aestivum
TGTTCTTATTGTCACAAATAGGAACTATGTGCCCGTAGATTTTATTGTTCTTGACATAGATTGCAATCCTTCATGTCCTATTATTCTTGGTAGACCTTTCCTTAGAACGATTGGTGCAATTATTGATATGAAGGAAGGGAATATTAGATTTCAATTTCCATTAAGGAAAGGCATGGAATACTTCCCTAGAAAGAAAATTAAATTACCATATGAATCTATTATGAGAGCCACTTATGGATTGCCTACCAAAGATGGCAATACCTAGACCTATCCTTGCTTTTATGCTTAGCTAGGGGCATTAAACGGTAGCGCTTGTTGGGAGGCAACCCAATTTTATTTTTAGTTTTTTGCTTTTTGCTTCTGTTTAGGAATAAATATTTGATCTAGCCTCTGGTTATATGTGTTTTTATGTTTTAATTAGTGTTTGTGCCAAGTTAAACCTATAGGATCTTCTTGGATGATAGTTATTTGATCTTGCTGAAAATTCCAGAAACTTTCTGTTCACGAAAACGATTATTAAAAATCACCAGAACGTGATAAAATATTGATTACAATTGCTGCTGATCAATAAACAAATTGTCTAGGTCTTCCTATTTTTGCTGAATTTTTTGAGTTCCAGAAGTTTGCGTTAGTTACAGATTACTACAGACTGTTCTGTTTTTGACAGATTCTGTTTTTCGTGTGTTGTTTGCTTATTTTGATGAATCTATGGCTAATAAAATAGTTTATAAACCATATAGAAGTTGGAATACAGTAGGTTTAACACAAATATAAATAAATAATGAGTTCATTACAGTATCTTGAAGTGGTGTTTTGTTTTTTTTCGCTAACGGAGCTCATGAGATTTTCTGTTAAGTTTTGTGTTGTGAAGTTTTCAAGTTTTGGGTAAAAGATTTGATGGATTATGGAACAAGGAGTGGCAAGAGCCTAATCTTGGGGATGCCCATGGCACCCCAAGATAATCTAAGGACACCAAAAAGCCAAAGCTTGGGGATGCCCCGGAAGGCATCCCCTCTTTCGTCTACTTCCATCGGTAACTTTACTTGGAGCTATATTTTTATTCACCACATGATAAGTGTTTTGCTTGCAGCGTCTTGTATTATTTGAGTCTTTGCTTTTTAGTTTACCACAATCATCCTTGCTGTACACACCTTTTGAGAGAGACAGACTTGATTCGGAATTTGTTAGAATACTCTATGTGCTTCACTTATATCTTTTGAGCTATATAGTTTTTGCTCTAGTGCTTCACTTATATCTTTTAGAGCACGGTAGTGGATTTGTTTTATAGAAACTATTGTTCTCTCATGCTTCACTTAGATTATTTTGAGAGATCTACAAAACAGTGTGGTAATTTGCTTTAATTATGATAGGCATTCAAAATTAATAAAAAAAATCTTATGAGTGTGTTGAATACTATGAGAAGTTTGATGCTTGATAATTGTTTTGAGATATGAAGATGGTGATATTAGAGTCATGCTAGTTGAGTAGTTGTGGATTTGATAAATACTTGTGTTAAAGTTTGTGATTCCCGTAGCATGCACGTATGGTGAACCTTATGTGATGAAGTTGGAGCATGATTTATTTATTGATTGTCTTCCTTATGAGTGGCGGTCGGGGACGAGCGATGGTATTTTCCTACCAATCTATCTCCCTAGGAGCATGCGCGTAATACTTTGCTTTGATAACTTGTAGATTTTTGCAATAAATATATGAGTTCTTTATGACTAATGTTGAGTCCATGAATTATACGAACTTTTCTTCCTTCCACCATTGCTAGCCTCTCTAAAACCGCGCACTTTTCGCCAGTATCATACACCCACCATATACCTTCCTCAAAACAGCCACCATACCTACCTATCATGGCATTTCCATAGCCATTCCGATATATATTGCCATGCAACTTACCACCGTTCCGTTTACTATGACACGCTCCATCATTGTCATATTGCTTTGCATGATCATGTAGTTGACATCGTATTTGTGGCAAAGCCACCGTTCATAATTCTTTCATACATGTCACTATTGATTCATTGCATATCCCGGTACACCGCCGGAGGCATTCACATAGAGTCATATTTTGTTCTAAGTATTGAGTTGTAATTGTTGAGTTGTAAGTAAATAAAAGTGTGATGATCATCATTTTAGAGCATTGTCCCAAGTGAGGAAAGGATGATGGAGACTATGATTCCCCCACAAGTCGGGATGAGACTCCGGACTAAATAAAAAAAAAGAGGCCATAAAAAAGAGAAAAGGCCCAAATAAAAAAAATGAGAGAAAAAGAGAGAAGGGACAATGTTACTATCCTTTTACCACACTTGTGCTTCAAAGTAGCACCATGATCTTCATGATAGAGAGTCTCCTATGATATCACTTTCATATACTAGTGGGAAATTTTTCATTATAGAACTTGGCTTGTATATTCCAATGATGGGCTTCCTCAAAATGCCCTAGGTCTTCGTGAGCAAGCGAGTTGGATGCACACCCACTTAGTTTCTTTTGTTGAGCTTTCATACACTTATAGCTCTAGTGCATCCGTTGCATGGCAATCCCTACTCACTCACATTGATATCTATTAATGGGCATCTCCATAGCCCGTTGATACGCCTAGTTGATGTGAGACTATCTTCTCCCTCTTTTTGTCTTCTCCACAACCACCATTATATTCCACATATAGTGCTATGTGCATGGCTCACGCTCATGTATTGCGTGAAGATTGAAAAAGTTTGAGAACACCAAAATATGAAACAATTGCTTGGCTTGTCATCGGGGTTGTGCATGATTTAAATACTTTGTGTGGTGAAGATAGAGCATAGCCGGACTATATGATTTTGTAGGGATAACTTTCTTTGGCCATGTTATTTTGAGAAGACATAATTGCTTAGTTAGTATGCTTGAAGTATTATTATTTTTATGTCAATATTAAACTTTTGTCTTGAATCTTTCGGATCTGAACATTCATACCATAATTAGGAGAATTACATTGAAAATTATGCCAAGTAGCATTCCGCATCAAAAATTCTGTTTTTATCATTTACCTACTCGAGGACGAGCAGGAATTAAGCTTGGGGATGCTTGATACGTCTCCAACGTATCTATAATTTTTGATTGCTTCATGCTATATTATATTCTGTTTTGGATGTTTAATGGGCTTTATTATACACTTTTATATTATTTTTGGGACTAACCTATTAACCGGAGGCCGAGCCCGGAATTGTTGTTTTTTGCCTATTTCAGTGTTTCGCAGAAAAAGAATATCAAACGGAGTCCAAACGGAATGAAACCTTCGGGAACGTGATCCAGAGGACTTGGACCCTACGTCAAGAAAGCTACCAGGAAGGCACGAGGTAGGGGGCGCGCCTACCCCCCCCCCCCCCAGGCGCGCCCTCCACCCTCGTGGGGCCCACGTTGCTCCACCGACGTACTTCTTCCTCCTATATATACCTACGTACCCCCAAACCAACAGAAGCATCCACGAAAACCTAATTCCACCGCCGCAACCTCCTGTACCCGTGAGATCCCATCTTGGGGCCTTTTCTGGCGTCCTGCCGGAGGGGACATTGATCACGAAGGGCTTCTACATCAACACCATAGCCTCCCCGATGATGTGTGAGTAGTTTACCTCATACCTTCGTGTCCATAGTTATTAGCTAGATGGCTTCTTCTCTCTCTTTGGATCTCAATACAAAGTTCTCCACGATTCTCGTGGAGATCTATTCGATGTAATCTTCCTTTTGCGGTGTGTTTGTTGAGATCGATGAATTGTGGGTTTATGATCAAGTTTATCTATGAACAATATTTGAATCTCCTCTGAATTCTTTTATGTATGATTGGTTATCTTTGCAAGTCTCTTCGAATTATCAGTTTGGTTTGGCCTACTAGATTGATCTTTCTTGCAATGGGAGAAGTGCTTAGCTTTGGGTTCAATCTTGCGGTGTCCTTTCCCAGTGACAGTAGGGGCAGAAAGGCACGTATTGTATTGTTGCCATCGAGGATAACAAGATGGGGTTTATATCATATTGCATGAGTTTATCCCTCTACATCATGTCATCTTACTTAAAGCGTTACTCAGTTCTTTTGAACTTAATACTCTAGATGCATGCTGGATAGCGGTCGATGTGTGGAGTAATAGTAGTAGATGCAGGCAGGAGTCGGTCTACTTGTCTCGGACGTGATGCCTATATACATGATCATACCTAGATATTCTCATAACTATGCTCAATTCTGTCAATTGCTCAATAGTAATTTGTTCACCCACCGTAATACTATTGCTCTCGAGAGAAGCCACTAGTGAAACCTATGGCCCCCGGGTCTATTTTCCATCATATTAATCTTCCAACACTTAGCTATTTTTATTGCCTTTTATTTTACTTTGCATCTTTATCATAACAATACCAAAAATATTATCTTATCATATCTATCAGATCTCACTCTCGTAAGTGACCGTTGAGGGATTGACAACCCCTTTATCACGTTGGTTGCGAGGTTCTTGTTTGTTTGTGTAGGTGCGAGGGACTCGTGCGTGGTCTCCTACTGGATTGATACCTTGGTTCTCAAAAACTGAGGGAAATACTTACGCTACTTTACTGCATCACCCTTTCCTCTTCAAGGGAAAACCAACGCAGTGCTCAAGAGGTAGCAGAAGGTACCAAAGTAATCCCGGCATGGAACACTGGACAGCGGTCAAGAATATCCTGAAGTACCTGAAAAGGACTAAGGATATGTTTCTCGTTTATGGAGGTGACGAAGAGCTTGTCGTAAAGGGTTACATCGATGCTAGCTTCGACACAGATCTGGATGACTCCAAGTCACAAACCGGATACGTGTATATTTTGAATGGTGGGGCAGTCAGCTGGTGCAGTTGCAAGCAAAGCGTCGTGGCGGGATCTACATGTGAAGCGGAGTACATGGCAACCTCGGAGGCAGCACATGAAGCAATCTGGATGAAGGAGTTCATTACCGACCTAGGAGTTATTCCCAATGCGTCGGGCCCGATGGCTCTCTTCTGTGACAACACTGGAGCTATTGCCCTGGCCAAGGAGCCCAGGTTTCACAAGAAGACCAGGCATATCAAGCGTCGCTTCAACTCCATTCGTGAAAATGTTCAAGATGGAGACATAGATATTTGTAAAGTGCATACGGACCTGAATGCCGCAGATCCGTTGACTAAACCTCTTCCACGAGCAAAACATGATCAACACCAGAACTCTATGGGTGTTCGATTCATCACAATGTAACTAGATTATTGACTCTAGTGCAAGTGGGAGACTGTTGGAAATATGCCCTAGAGGCAATAATAAAATAGTTATTATTATATTTCCTTGTTCATGATAATTGTCTATTGTTCATGCTATAATTGTGTTATCCAGAAATCGTAATACATGTGTGAATACATAGACCACGACATGTCCCTAGTGAGCCCCTAGTTGACTAGCTCGTTGATCAATAGATGGTTACGGTTTCCTGACCATGGACATTGGATGTCGTTGATAACGGGATCACATCATTAGGAGAATGATGTGATGGACAAGACCCAATCCTAAGCATAGCACAAGATCGTATAGTTCGTCTGCTAAAGCTTTTTCTAATGTCAAGTATCATTTCCTTAGACCATGAGATTGTGCAACTCCCGGATACCGTAGGAATGCTTTGGGTGTGCCAAACATCACAACGTAACTGGGTGGCTATAAAGGCACGCTACGGGTATCTCCGAAAGTGTCTGTTGAGTTGGCACGAATCGAGACTGGGATTTGTCACTCCGTGTGACAGAGAGGTATCTCTGGGCCCACTCGGTAAGACATCATCATAATGAGCTCAATGTGACCAAGGAGTTGATCACGGGATGATGTGTTACGGAACGATTAAAGAGAGTTGCCGGTAAAGAGATTGAACAAGGTATAGGGATACCGACGATCGAATCTCGGACAAGTATCATACCGGTATACAAAGGGAATTGTGTACGGGATTGATTGAATCCCCAACATCGTGGTGCATCCGATGAGATCATCGTGGAACATGTGGGAGCCAACATGGGTATCCAGATCTCGCTGTTGGTTATTGGCCGTAGAGATGTCTCGGTCATGTCTGCATGATTCCCGAACCCGTAGGGTCTACACACTTAAGGTTCGGTGACGCTAGAGTTGTTATGGGAAATAGTATGCAGTTACCGAATGTTGTTTGGAGTCCCGGATGAGATCCCGGACGTCACGAGGAGTTCCGGAATGGTCCGGAGGTGAAGATTTATATATGGGAAGTCATCATACGGTCACTGGAAGTGTTCGGGGGTTTATCAGTATTGTACCGGGACCACCGAAGGGTGTCCACCGGGAGGGTCCACCTGCCCCGGAGGGCCCTATGGGCTGTATGTGGAAGGGAACCAGCCCCTAAGTGGGCTGGGCGCCATCCCCCCTAGGGCCCATGCGCCTAGGGTTGGGGGGGAACCCTAAAGGGGGCGCCCCCCTTGGCTTGGGGGGCAAGCCCCCTCCCCTTGGCTGCCGCCCCCCTCTAGATCTCATCTAGAGGGGCCGGCCCCCTTTCCCCTTCGCCCTATAAATAGAGGAGTGGAGGGAGGGCAGCAGCACCACATCCAAGGCGCAGCCCTCCCCCTCTCCAACACCCCCTCCTCCTCCGTTGAGCTTGGCGAAGCCCTGCCGGAGAACTGCAAGCTCCACCACCACGTTGTCGTGCTGCCGGAGTTCTTCCCCAACTTCTCCTTCCCCCTTGCTGGATCAATAAGGAGGAGACGTCCCGGGGCTGTACGTGTGTTGAACGCGGAGGCGCCATTGTTCCGCGCTTAGATCGGAATCAACCGCGATCTTAATCACTGCG
Source organism: Triticum aestivum (assembly GCF_018294505.1). Lineage (NCBI taxonomy): Eukaryota > Viridiplantae > Streptophyta > Magnoliopsida > Poales > Poaceae > Triticum > Triticum aestivum. Next base: position 385,688,082 of record NC_057805.1, read on the forward strand.
AGTACGACTCCTTCATCCACATTCTTGTAACGCTTCCGCGTCGCGATCTTCAAGGGTATGAAGATGCACTCCCCTCTCTCTCGTTGGTAGTCTCTCCATAGATTGATCTTGGTGATGCGTAGAATTTTTTTAATTTCTGCAACGATCCCCAACAAAAACTCCCCTAGCCAGAGAGATGAAGAACTTCAGACCTATTAGCCTTAGTAATTGTGCTGTCAATTTTTTTTAAGGCCATGACTACTAGAGTTTCATCTTTGTGTGATAAATTGATCTCCTCCAATCAAACTGCTTTTATTAAAGGGAGGTTCATACTGGAGAGTGTTGTTATGGCTCATGAGGTCATCCATGAAGTACATAGATCAGGAGGGGATGGCCTGATCCTTAAGCTAGACTATGAAAAGGCATATGATAGGGTTAGCTGGGATTTTATTAAAGAAATGCTCCTTTCTAGGGGTAGTGGTACTAAATGGGTTAATTGGGTTTTTAGCACTTTGCATCAAGGGACTTTTCAGGTCAGGATTAATGATACTAATGGTCCACACTTTGTGGCTGGCAAAGGGTTGAAGCGGGGGGGGGGGGGGGTCCTCATTCACCTTTGCTCTTCAATTTAGTTGCGGATGTTTTCTCTAAAATGCTTTCCAAAGCTGCTAGAGGTGGTTTGATTGCTGGTCTCCTGCCTCAAGTAATCCATGGTGGTGTCATCAGCCTGCAGTATGCTGATGACACCATCCTTTTCCTTCAAAACTCTATGGCTTATGCCAGGAATCTGAAATGGTTGTTGACCTGCTTTGAAAACCTTTCTGGCCTTAAAATCAACTTTAATAAAAGTGATCTTCATACTATCAACATCCCTGTTGATGTGTCCAATGAACTTGCTCAGATTTTTTGCTGTCAGTTTGGGGATTTCCCTTTTAAGTATCTTGGTGTACCTCTTCACTTCAAAAAACTAAGGAGGGAAGACACCCAACATATTATAGATAGGATCATCAAAAATATAGCTGGTTGGTTAGGAAAACATTTATCCTATAGAGGGAAGTTGATTCTGCTGACTACCTATATTGCTAGTATTCCTGCCTATTTGATGTCAATCATGAAGTTTCCCAAATGGGCCATTGATGCCATTACTTCACAGATGTCCCACTTTTTTGGGGGAATATGGGGGACACACATAAGTATCATCTTGCTAATTGGGGCTTGATTGCCAGGAAAAAGGAATTTGGGGGTATGGGAGTCCCTAATCTCAGAGAATATAACATGGCTCTCCTGGCCTCCTGGGGGAGAAGATTCTATGATGAGAGAGATAGTGACTGGAAAAAGATCATTTGCTTCAAATATGCCATTGATAAACCCAATATATTTTGGGGTAAGCCTGGGCTAGGCTCTCCTTTCTGGAAAAGCCTAACTTGGGCCTTAGAAGTTGCTAGAACTTTTGTTTGTTGGGTACCTGGGAATGGTGAGAACATTGCTTTTTGGCATGATACTTGGATTGGAGAATACTCCAAAGTTCACCCACTTAAATATCTCATGACAAGACCAATGCTTACAGGAAGGGGAAGATCTGCTTATGAAATTGTTCAAGAAAGAGTCGTCTCATTTCCTTAGTTCTGCGTTCTTTCGAATTCATTTTGGGAATTCATTTTGGGAACTTCTTGACTATTGCCCAGGTGTGGGATGGCAATACTTTGCAACTTACTTTCAGAAGATGTGTGGATGATGTCATCATGAAAAAAATGGACGGATTTGTGTGATGTAGTCAGTAAATTTGCTCCAGGTGTTACCCTGGATATTCCTAGATGGAGCCTTGATCCATCTGGGATCTACACTGTGAAATCTTTTTATAAGATGATCAATTTTGGAGGCATGTCTTCTGATATCAAAGATGTTATATGCAAAATCAAAGTTCCACCTAATATTCATGTCTTTCTTTGGTTAGCCTACTATAATAAATGTTTGACCAGAGATAATCTAGCTAAAAGGAGACCTGTGGAGGACCTCACCTGTGTGTTCTGTAGTGAGAAAGAATCAATTCCACATCTTTTTTTTGATTGTGTGGTAGTTGTCCAAATTTGGAAAATTATCTCTGATGGAATGTGTATCACCTTACCTACTTCTTTCCTATCCTTGTCTGTTTTGTGGAAACGAAAAAAGAACAAAGAAGTTGTTAATCTTGTCACTTCTGCCACCTTGTGGGGCTTATGGCTTTTGCGCAATGATTTTGTGTTTCAGGGACGAAAATGGCGAGATATTCGCTGCATCATGGACCTGGTGGGAGGGCTGCTGAGACAATGGAAGATTCTCTGCTCGGATACTCAGGGTGTGCTACTTCTCCAGTGCTTAAGGATTTTGGATCGGCGAAGAGGGGAATTGCTTAGAATAGCTTGGAATGTTTCCTGAAGACTTTGCCTTTTGTCAGTCAGCCTCCTGGCTGGGCTTCTTGTGATGTAATAGGGTAGCTTATAAAACCCTTCTTTCTGTAACAACAAGTTTGGCTGTTGCCGAGCGCTGTAAGTTGTCTTGGACGTGTCGGTTTCGCCTTTGCTTTTTAATAAAAGTTGGGGTGTGGGGGGGGGGGGGGGGGGGCTTTCTTTTTTTTTAAAAAAAAAAAGAGGAAAAATAATTGATAGGGTAATTTTAGGGGGTAGTTGGAGTGCCTGCACAGAAGTCTCTAAAGTAGAGGCAAATTTAGGGGAGTAGTTGGCGTTAGTCTTTACGCTCTACTGCTCTAGAATTACTTCCATGATCAATTTTCTCTGATCCGTCGACTCCGAGTACTTGAAGACAGAGCATGTGAATTTCTCGACAGATCATCTGCATAACGGCGACGGTTAGCGTACGTTAAACATTCATTTGCAGTTCCAAAGAAAATAAACACCATTTGCACGATCATCGTGGCGTGAAGCGCCAACACGGCGACGCTGGCCACGCGGAGGTACGCAATTCCGGTCAGTGTTCTTTTCCGTGCTCCGGCCGTCAGTCATGGCACGCACATGGCCGCCGCAACCAACCTTCTGTCCTCATACATAAACCATGCACCGTGCGTTGGTTATGATCCACCCCGACAGATGAAGCACACCACATCAGTGAAGAACCGCGAATGATCCAACCCTCTCCCCCTTCTGAAAATTTGAAATTTCACACGTCCCGGCCGTTTTCATTTCAAAAACGGAAGCACAGAACGCATGACTGGTCTGTCCAGCAGGCAGCAGTCTAACCCCGGGCATCCAAACAATTTGAACGAGAGCTCGATCAGATCAGGGGCAAATTTCACATATGATATCGCGTTCATCGGACGGGCGGGGGTTAATTTCTCTGACAACGACGCAAAATTGAATCGAGCGTAACTACTGTACAGCTCGGTCGCTGGGAAAAAAAGGTAGAATCACGGACGAAATGATCGTTGGAGTTGTACTGAGTACTGACCATCCACTGTCAAATTTAGAAGCCCATTGCTGAATTTTTCCTCTTCCCGCCGAGCTGTGCACATGAGCACCAGCCAGCAACCCAGTACCAGTCCCTGCTGCAATATCAAGAGCCGACCCCGGCCACACTGTCACACAGCCCAGTCCTCCTCCTTTTCTAAAAAAAAAAAACACTGTCACACAGCCATATATAAACCCATGCACACCAGCCTCTTCAGCTCATCCAAACTCACCAGTGTTTCTTCTACTGCAGTGGCAGCAGCAGCAGGGTTCTTCCATCATGGGGGCTCGGCCGGTTCTTTTCGGTGCTCTCGCTCTGCTCCTGGCCGCCAGCTTCGGTGCGGCCGAGGCGGGCGCCGGCCGTCGTGGTTGGCTCCGTCAAGTGCCTGGACTGCTCTCCCGACGATGTCAGTGCTGAAGATGCCCTGAAAGGTACGTGGCATCGCTCCTATACGTTATGGAGTATGCTGTAGCTATGAACACTGGTCTTCTCTCAACATCTTCCCATCAAGTGCAGGGCTTCAGGTAGCCATCAAGTGCAGGTCCGGCGCCGGCGAGGCCTACGAGACGCAGACGGTCGGGCAGCTCGACGACAAGGGCGCCTTCAGCATCCCCCTCCAGGCAGGCCTCCTGCGCGAAGACGGCGAGCTGGACCGCGACTGCTTCGCCCAGCTCCACAGCGCGCCCGACACGCCGTGCGACGGGCCGGCGCCGCCCAGGATCGCCCCGGCCAAGTCCACCACCCAAGGCGTCGCCGACGCCAACACCTACCTCGCGGTCGCCGAGGACACGGTTTTCTCGCCCGTCGCGTGCGCGTGCAAGAAGAAGAAGAAGAACTTCATGGTCGGCCCGCCGCCGCCGCCCCCGCCGAGGCCGGAGCCCTCATACGGGCCCCCGACGCCGACGCCCACTCCCACGCCGACGCCCTCGTACGGTCCTCCTTCGACGCCCAAGCCGCCCGCGCCCGAGGATGACCCGAAGCCGTTCTTCCACAAGCACCCCAAGATGAAGAAGATGATGCACAAGAAGAAGCCGTGCCCGCCGCTCGGCGAGGAGGACAAGCCCAAGAACTGACCTGCCCTGCCGCGACACATGCACCGGCGGCTCGCTTACTTGCCCATCGAGTGGCATTACAGCAAGGAGGGGGCGTCAGGCGCTACGACATTCGGAGATCGATATGTTTGTGTTGTTTGTTGATTCAGTTGTCACGTTGCTTGTTGGTTGTTTTGTTTAGTTCCTGCCATCGTGCTGGCATTGGTGTTTTAGTTCGCTGCTCGTTCGTGGAATAAAGAAAATGGTATCATCTGTGGCATAACATTGTCATGTTAATTTCCAACTAGAGCTTTGCATTTGCGAACTGGTGGTTATTGGACGGGTAGTACTTTTTTTTAAACTATCTTGTTGGCAGTAGAGTAGAGCATCCAGAAAAGAAAAGTAAACTGAGGATCTCTCATACAGGCAGCGTGGTTTTGACCAGTGCCAGCCTGATACGCTCTGTGCTTCAAAATACAAGACGTCTTACATTTTGAGACAGAGTGGGTATTTACTGTGTACAACTGCACCGCACGGCATTTTGATGGCACGCTGCCTTGACACGGTGGTTCTAGACATCAAGGTTTTATTAAACAGCTAATCAGCTGCGCTACAAGCCTAAACCAAATATTGGCCACGGCTGGAATGACAGGCCGCAAGGCAATTAAAGAGCACTTTTATCAAAGCCTATGTTACTCTGGATTTTGTGCAACTAGTTGTCCGTACGTGCGGTCCATGTTCTATCTTTTTATTTTTGGTTTCTGAAAAATATGAAATAATTCATGGATGTATTTTTTGAGGAATAATTCATGGATGTTAATAGTGCTATGTCATGTGCACTTGTAAAACTAGAAAATGCCCCGCGTGTTGTAGTGAAATTTTTTGTCGGCTTCTTTGAGACATATTGTAATGATTGTAATATAAATGTATTGAGCATAATATGCATCCAAACAACTGAATGGACATCATAGGCAGGAAAATCAAAGTTTTTTTGGAGCCCATTGTGGCATCTTGATTACTGAAAACAATGGAAGAAAATCCATTGTGGATCGATAGCATGCAATATATATGGTCAATCCGGGGGTTCAACAAAACATTTAGATAGGAGAGAAGTTATGTTAGGAGTTAGGGTTCTGCCGGTTTTAGGGCGGAGATTGTAGGGGAAAGATGGAGGAAGACGAGGTCGAGGGCACGGCGGCTGGGCGCCGTCCTTGCGTGGTGGAGAAGAGGCGGCGGCGGCACAAGAGGCGGCTAGGGTTAGGTCTCCCGGCTCCCTAAGGGAAGCCGAGCAAATACTGATTGCTTCTTGCTTGATTAGATTGATACATCTCCTCTCCTTATATAGAGAGGTTTACTTGACTCCTAAGCAAACGACCCTAATAACGATAAGATAATTGGGCTAAGCCCCTAATAACGATAAGATAACTTGGGCCACAGACCACCTAATATGCCGGTCATAACACTTCTCCTCGCCTGCACAAACAGCTCGTCCTCGAGCTGTAAGGCGGGGAAGCGCTTGCTGAACTCCTCGAGGTGATCAACCAGCGTCAAACACCTCCGCGACAGCTGGGGCGGCCAGGTCTCCGAGCCCGGCGGCGACGGCGTCCTCCTCAATGTAGTCTGCAGCCTCCAGGTAGAAGAGTCGGGGCAGACGTGGCCGGGCATGTAGGTCTCGTCGCAGTTGAAGCACAACCCTTGGCGGCGACGCTCGAGTAGCTTGGCCGAGGTGAGCCGGCGGAACGGGCGCGCCGCGGTCGCGGCAAGGGGTGCCGCGGAAGCCTGAGCAGGCCGACCCTACGCACGGGAACATCCGGCCAGGGTGGCGGCCCAGCAGCCCGGGACGGTGATGCCTGCTGGATGGCCACCGCGCGGCGCTCAAACGCGTGGGCGTAGTACATGGCCGTCTGGAGGTCCTGGGGTCCCTGCAGCTCGACGTCCACACGGATATGATCTAGCAGACCGCCGACGAGGAGTTCGGCCTGCTGGTGAGCCATCACGCCGGACGCATGGCACGCCAAGGCCTGAAAGCGGTCGGTGTAGTTCTGCACCGTAGAGGTGAAGGGAAGGCGGCCCAACTCCGCCAGCCGGCTCCCACGTATCGGTAGTCCGAATCGAAGGAGGCAGAACTCGCGAAAACGCTCCCATGGGGGCATGCCGCCCTCGTCCTGCTCGAGGGCGTAGTACCACATCTGTGCGGCGCCGCGGAGGTGATAAGAGGTGAGCCAGGTGCAGTCCGACGCGAGCGTCCGTTGCCCCCGGAAGAACTGCTCGCACTGGTTGAGCCAGTTGAGGGGGTCCTCGGCGCCGTCATAGGTGGCGAAGGCGAGCTTGGTGAAGCGCGGCGGTGTCTGAGCATGACCGCCATGAGTGTACGGCTCGGCGGTACGGAGCAGCGAAGAGGATGGCATTGGTCCGTGTGCACAGGTGGTCCGCAGAAAAGTGGTGGCCCATCGAAGCCAGCGTGGAAACCCGCGGAGCCGAAGGGCCTGTCGTACGACAGGGAGGGCGCCGGCTGGTCCGCAGCCATGGTGTAGACTGGCGGCAGTGACGTCCCGGCCAACCAGGCCGGAAGCTGGGACGGCGAGGGTGGGAACCGCACTTGCTGAATCGGCACGCCGCCGGCGCGGTTGTAGTCAGCTCGGTGCTGGGCGGCGGAGGCGCCGGCAGCGGCAGCTGCTGCTGCCTGGAAACGGCGGAGGCGGCGGAGGCGGCGGGTGCGGCGATGGCCGCGGCCGGCCATTGTGGCCAGATCGGGGCGGGGGCTGGCTGTAGCTGCAGCGAGGGCTGCAGCGGCCCGACCAGCGTTGCAGTGGCCCCAGGGTGCGGCGGCTGCCAGGGTGGTGGCGGCGAGGACCCGGGTGGCATGGGTGACGCGGCGAGGGCCGGCGCCGGCCACTGCGGCCATTGGGGCGCAGCGACTGAAGCGGCCAATGGTGGTGTAGAGGCCCGGTCGACGCCGCAGGTGCCAAATACCACGGCAGGGCGGCTGGCCCGGTCGCGGCGGCCGGCGGCCCGTAGGGGCCGGCTAGGTATAGCCGTATCCCTGGACGGCGGTGACGAGATCGTTGAGGACCCCGATGATCTCCGCCGGGGAGTAGACGGCGGCCGGTGGTGTGGTGGAGGGCGCCGTCATCTGGGTGGTGGCGGCGCCGGAGGATGCGAGCAGCGGCGCGGACGGGGAGGGCAGCGGCGCGGTGGAGAAGGCCAGCGGCGTGGTGGTGACGGTCGGCAGCGGAAGCGACGGGATGGGCGGCGGCGAAGACATGATTGGAACTGAGCTACCTGATACCAAGGTGTTAGGAGTTAGGGTTCTGCCGGTTCTAGGACAGAGATTGTAGGGGAAAGATGGAGAAAGACGAGGTCGAGGACGCGGCGGCCGGCGGCTGGGCGCCGTCCTTGTGTGGTGGAGAAGAGGCGGCAGCGGCGCAAGAGGCGGCTAGGGTTAGGTCTCCCGGCTCTCTAAGGGAAGCCGAGCAAATATTGATTGCTTCTTGCTTGATTAGATTGATACATCTCCTCTCCTTATATAGAGAGGTTTACTTGACTCCTAAACAAATAACCCTAATACCGATAAGATAATTGGGCTAAGCCCCTAATAACGATAAGATAATTTGGGCCACAGCTCCCCTAATATGCCGATCATAACAAGTTATTTCCTGGACCTGTTACTTTTAGAGGCTGTAGCACAAAATCCACTCCAGGATAGATCGACAACCCAACTTGCAGATATAGAGAAAGAAATACTTAAAAAGTGGAAAATGCCAGAACAGCAAGCTAGCTGCATGTTATACAGTGCCGGCTTATTTCATTGCTATTAGAAAAATTGGCAGTGTTCTGCCGATATATTAAGAGGGGTAATGTTGTGTTACAAGGTTCAGTCAAAGGTGGCCTGAACCAACAAAACAAAGATATAAAAGAAAAAAAATAGTCCGGTTCCTGTGGTGGATCATTCTCGTAGTCTGAGATCCAGTGCATGGAAGTTGTAGGCAGTAGCACATCTTGTTTGATGGAGGTGGAAAACTCCATTAGTTGGGAGTGTTTCCCAATCAAATACCCTTATGTTCCGTTTCTTTCATATATCCCAGCAAGTGTAGATCACCGTCCTAGACACCCGGTCGTAGAGGGAGCAGACGAAGTCATCATTCCTCTAGGAAACTACCGAAGTGGCCGCCTGAAATAATAGGTGAAATATTTTTGTCCTGTATAACATAAATAAATTATTGCATAATTTTATTAAAAATCACCTCACAAATATACATATATGCACAAAATTTAGTCGTATCCATGATAGCCATGTCGTCATCATATTTCCGATGTGGGGGGGGGGGGGGGGGGCCCCCTAAACTACACATACCTCCATTATTCCAGCCTCTTCACCAATGTCCGCCATGACGTGAATGATGTCGCACTGGGCCCTGTAACATCCTCACATGTCCCACTTAACCCATGATTCACCAAGAAGTTTATAAACAAGATCCGATTGGTGCAGCTGTCATCAAGGTGTTGTTGTCTAGGTGTGGCTGTTGTCCGCGAGACTTCCTCATTTCTCCTAAAAAAAAGAATTCTCATCTTTTTTTAGAGAAGAGACGATTGCCTAGCCTTAGGATGAGGCCCTTAAGGTTTAGGGTTTACAACAAATAGTCTAGCAAAAAATAAATAAGTCTGATACAGTACCGAACAAGGCTTGACATAGCGACACGGCGCATGCAAACACAAAGTGAACCCTAACAAGTCACTATGAGGGCTAGATATAACCATGAAACCTTGCCGGGCGATGCTACACAGATGGCTCCCCTATCAGTTGTTGCCCTACCGTGAAGCAATACGAAGGTTGTGGCTTTTCACCCGCAGATTGGCGATAAGCTGATCAGGTAGTTGTACGCCTTGTCGTCTCCTTAGAGGTCTCCACGGCTGCAATATCACAACATCATCCACAACAAGTTTATAAACAAGATCATCCACAACAAGTTTATAAACAAGATCATCCAGTTGCTTGAATATACGCCCCTCTACAAGAGCTATTTTGCGTGAGGTCCGAAGTGACCAAGCAGCCGTCACAACGCCGAACCACACAAGCCTCCTATTCTTGCCCTGGGTCCCCGCAGTGAGATGTTGAAGTTCGCTGAAACCCACCGGGTTCTGGGCACAACCCGTTGCCTCTTGGATAACACTCAGATGAACCTCATAACAATACAACTTTTTTTTTGCTTGACTCACAACGATACACCGACAAAGAATATGGTTGCAAGTTTCATCTTGACCACACTTGTTCCTAGCGACTTGCCATAAGAAATTTTGGTTAGGCCTCCTTTGGTATAAGGAATTTTGTAGGAATTCTATAGGATAGAATATCTATAGAAAAAATTCCTTTGGCATCCTTTGGTTCCTACAAATCTAATCATATTTCTATGGAGGGACTTTTCTTATATTTCACACTTCATAGAAAAATAAACATTAGTCTAGACTCTGATAAAAAAGATTAGGTATGTCTAGGACACATCTAGATGTGTCATAGTTATTGCACATCTAAGTGACTCAATCAAACTAGGAAGAAAAAGAAAAAACACCAAAGAAAACGTTTGCACGAATCTTCACGTAAAATCAATGACATAGTACTTAGATGTGCAATACTTAGGGCACATCTAGATGTGCTTTAGCAAAACTGGGTGTGTCTAGGGCACATCTAGATGTGCTCTAGTTATTACACATCTAAATGAGTGAATCAAGTATAAAGAGGAAAAAGAAAAAAGAAAAAGAAAATATTGACACGAATCTCAATGTAAGATCAATGGCATAGGACTTAGATGTGCAATACATATGGCACATCTAAATGTGCTTTAGCAAAACTGAAAAAGATTCTATGATTTTAACCGAAGGATATCTTTTGTTTTATTTTTATTCATAGAATTTAAGATACATGTCATCTTATTTTATATGATTTTTATGATTTTTCTACGCTATGAACCAAAGGAGGCCTTACCCGGGATTCTAGCTTTCCAAATTTCCATAACGTCATAACGGGGCACATATTTGAATCTCTTTATATAGAGATCCTATGGAGGGCTCAAGTTTCCACACGATGCTGTCCGCCCCAGACAACAGCCATCTCATTCACACCACACCAGAACCTTCCACGGCATATCCAACAAACGTAATGGCCACTAGTAAATTGTACAGCAATGTCTTCCATACAATTTACACAACTGATCTTCGTTAGGTTAAAACAGGAGCGAACCATAGGCACTGTGCACGCGAGTGTCTGAGCAGGAGCCCCAGATCTAAACACAGGGAACAACATAGCATGATACACCCCAAGAACAAGCTTCTGCGACAAGCCGATGTGTACATTTGTTTGAGAGAGGAATGCAGAAATGTTTGAGACGCTGTGAAACTATGTCCGGCACCGAAATAGAATGGTTCGTTAGCAAGTCGTCCTAGCAATAGCATCCTCCAATGTTAGAAGAAGAATGGGTATTTGTACAACGCATAGCCTTCTCTCCATGAAGAGCATTCTGTAGCATAACATGGAGCCTGCAAAATTATTGGTGGAAAACCTCTCATGTTAGAAAAACATCACCACCAGAGAATTAAGAAGCATGATTTAATAAACTAATTGGCACTTGTATGCGACTGGATGATTTTACTTGAACAGTAGTACTCCCTCCCATCCATATTAATTGACGCTGCTTTAGTACAACTTTGTGCTAAAGTTGTACTAAAGCCGCGTCAATCAATTTGGATCAGATGGAATACCTTGTGCAGTCTAGCCACAACTTAACATGTGCCAAAATAATAATCATTTGGTGGTTGGCCAAAGGTATGTATGCCAAAGAACCAGGGTGGGGGTGCTTATCACCTCTTTGCTAACCGAGTGGTTATGTTAGTTATTCAATGACACTGGGCCTTGACAGGAAATTCTCTCCAAAATGTATTTAAGCAATTGCTCTCTAGGCCAAGTCATCACTAAAAGCCTGGGACTCTCATTTTTGGCAAGGGCACATGGAAGTTTGTTTCACAAGAACGAAAGACTTGCGTTTTCGATGCTTTGTACAAAGAAGAGTTTGTACAAGCCCTAAGAAGGGGAACACCTGGAGAATACAACTCAGACACCCCTAGCCACTAGACAGAGGAATCGCTGGAAGCAGAACAGCCATTGCCTGGCCTCCGACTTGAATGTGCCAAGTAGGCAAGCTAAGCTGAGCAAGGGAATATGGAAATGAACCTCTCTTTTGGTCATGTAGGATTAAGGTGGGAGATGGGAGGAAAACTATCTTTCGGAAGGATATCTGGCTGCGCAATAACAGCCTTGATGATTCCTTCCCTAGGCTATTTTCCACTTTCTACAAACCTGCGGAATATTGTGAATGGGGGGATTGGAAGTGCTTCCATTGCACGTCTCTTTCCCCAACTAGATCGCATTGACAATATAAGCAAGCCAACATTTGGCAAATGATAAGCTGCCAAAAGTTGGCAACTTTTTGTGAGGTTGGCAAGAAAAGTTGGTAGTCAACCAATCGCTAGCCAACGTTTGGCATTTCCCAAATATTGGCATGCCAACTTTTGGCATCGAACCAATCATGCTCTAGATCCTTTTACTTGGCAATGCAGAACGTTGGGAAGTCCCTTTTAGGCCTCTTTGGAAATGCAAATTCCCCCTGCAAGTCAAAACTTTTCTCTGGTTAGTGCTTAAGAGAAGCATCGTTACCAGAGATGTTCTGCTGCACAGGGGAGGTGTATGCCCAAAAGCTTGTCTCTTCTGCGGGAGTGAAGTGCATCCTAGGTCCTCGAACTATTTCAGAGGTGTCACATAGGTCCTCAAGCTATGAAAATAGTCATCCAGGTTCTCGAAGTGCAATATGTGTGCCATCTATGTCCTCGAACTATTTCAGAGGTGTCGCATAGGTCCTCAAACTATTTCAGATGTGTCACTCATGTACACACTTATTGCACCTCGAGGACCTTAATGGCACTTTTCATAGTTTGAGGACCTATGTGACACCTCTGAAATAGTTCAAGGACATAGGATGCACTTCACTCCTTCTGCGGAGGTGACGAGTTAATTGACCACTTATTCTTCACCTGCCCCCGGCTAGATTTATTTGGAATGTTGTCGGCTGTGTGGTTGGAGCAAACTGCCCAGCCCATAGCGCCAACCATTATATTAACGTTTGGCTAAGAGGGTTAAGGGGGAGTATGAAGAAACTTCTAAATTTTGGGGTAGCCGCTGTGATGGGGTATCTGGAAGGCTGGGAATTCAGCTTGTTTTCAATCTTTATGGCCCTGTGATCCCACCACAGTGGTGTTTCAGGTTTGTTATTGGCTTAACTGGTGAGCAATCTGAAGGTGAAGTAGACTGCATGGTAGGAGCTGCAGTTCTGCACAAGGCTGCTGGGACACGTCACATCTGAAGTGTTTTGTGCAGGGAAGAGCTGGACGCCATGGACTCTGACTAACAGGCTCATGAAGGCACAAGGATTGGGCGTTGTTTTCTCCAGTTTGCATTGCTTCGCCGCTGCAGTAGTTTTTCCTTCCCGTCTCTTAGTTACTCCTGTGGGTCTTTTGTTTTTGAGGTGGTGTTCTGTTGCTGATGTTGCCGTGTTATGGTAGATACTGTAAGCATAATTTCTATTAATAGAAAATGGAACCAATATATGAGACTTCTAAAAGTCTGTCTGATGTTTCTCTTACGAGTCAAGATGCAAAATTAAGCTGTGGTCTAATAAGATTGCGCATGCTTCTTTTTAGGGTCTCAACGAAGCCAGCAAGTATGTAAATAGAACAACCAAAGTGCAGAACTTACCACCTAGCTAATCCAATCTCGGGTACACACAAGTGCTTCAATTGTCTTGATGTTTAATGTGCTCCATTGCTTATGAATTACTGGGCCCTCACTGCTGAATGCTGCCTGGCAGTGAACAGCTGATGATGGCATTGCCAAGACATCCTGCACCATTTTTGAGAGGGTTGGATACTTTGAAGAATGACTCATCCACCAGTTTAGAATATCAAAATCATCCTTCCGTGGAAGAAGACCATCTTCAAGATAGCTGTCAAGCTCCGACAATAGTTGACTCCTTGTCTGTGCAGTAAGATGCTGATCCCAATCTTCCAATAAATCACTGTCAAATCCATCTATTTCAACATTGTGAACTTCGCAATTTGAAGTCTTAACATTCGGCTGATCCACAGGGGTGCAATATTCATGAAACAATTCCCTCACTATTTCAGCTACATCATTTACATACTTTGTTGCATCAGTGCCAAAAGCTCGTTTAAGACGGAACTCGATAAAAGTAATTTTGAATCTCGGATCAAGAACAACAGGCACTGACAACCACAAGTACGACTTTGCCCAATATTCATTGAATGCTTCCTGCATCTCTCTAATCATGCTAGCAACGTCGGAGTGTTCAGTACATGCTTCTTCTTGCAAAATCGTCCTAACTTTCCATACTTCATGGAAGTACATATTTGCTGTCAGGCAAACAGGCCCAGACATTACTTCAACGACTCGATAGAAAACCCTCAAAATCTTATAGATAGGCTCAACAATTTTCATTTCTTCCACAGATACAAATTCTTCAGAGGGAAGTAACTTCTTGAAATGCAAAAGCACCTCAAGTCTAAAGTAAATTTTATGCCACCATTTTGCATCTTCATGGGGGCACTTCATACCAACATCATTAGCAACTTCCAAAAGCTGCTGCTGAGTCAGCGATGAAGATGCACATGCTTGAATAAATCTCTCTAGCAGATCACCGACACGGTAAAGCAATGGTTGCCCTTTCGAAAGAACGCTGTCAAGCATATCATCCACACAAGCAATATTGTATAGCTCACCTCTAATAGGAAGACAGTTCCTCTGTATAAGCATGTCCTTCAGCTTTGAGATACTTCCGCTGTTTCTTATTTCGCTTACAGATGTCAAGCAGAAAAGCTTCCTGTCAAGATTCCACTCTCTTATAGCTTCCCATATGACATTATACGCCCCAACCTCAGATTCTAGCACACAAGCCTCCTTACAGTGTATCATCCTTTCCAAATCAGAAGGTGAGGACCAAAGCACACCAAACTTGATTATTCTCCTTTGAAGCTTCCATTCAGAATCAATAAAATGCGCGGTCAAACACAGGTACTTTATTGTGGGCTCAGCTCCATGAGGGACCCACACACTTGCTGATAACGAAACTCGCCGTGACGAAAGTGCAATTTTCTCCTTAAGGTCAGACTTCTCTTTCTGAAACAGCAGAGTTGAATATTCTTCTATATCTAGGCTCGAAGCCATGTTAAACACAGGGTTAAGGCCCTTCGCAAATCTTTTCATTTCTTCATGCTCCACAATTGACAGGGGATAGTCATGCATTATTATCATCCTAGTTAGCTCTTGATAAGATGCTTCTTGATCAAATTTCCTGATCTTGATATCTGGAGTACGAGCAGACGACTTATCTTGTTCCATTGGGGTCATGTTGTCTGCTGGTAAAGCCAGAATGTGCTGATTTTGACAAGTTCTGTCACCAGAATTATAACCCAAGTGGAACCTGCTAGCATATTCTGCAATCTGAACTTTACCATTTGTCAAGGCAGGTAAAAGTTCATCCTTCACCCTAGATTTAAAAATTGGTACACTGGACGAAAAAAGCCCACCTTTCTGATGATTTACACTAGTTCCAGCCCGTGCTGAACAAGTCTGAGTGTGTTGGTTTAAATCGCCTGTACTTTTTTCTGCACTAAGTCGTGTGTGGCAATGGACACAGTCAGCACCATGGATTCTCCCCTCAACATAGACAGGTGTAAAGTCCATCCATACCTTCGATCTCAATCTGTCGTTCTCACTATGATTTACCAAGTTCATGTCATCAAGTGGCTCTGGAAGAATCTGGTTCAGTGGATCAATGTCATTCACACCTACTATGCATGAAGCACGCATAAGTTAGTCAGAATATACCTTTAAGATTAAAGATATAACTTATAATAAAGCTGCTGCTTGCACCCTTAATTTACAGTAAAGTGGTAAACAACAAAATCTCTAAAGTAAAGCACAACACATTGCCCATACCTAATGATAATAAAGATCCAAATCTTATGCTAAAAAGCACGGATATGAGGACACGGACACGGCGATACGCATACGGGGACACGGGATACGGCATTTTCCAAAAACAGCCACACCGGAATACGAGAATATATAAATTAAAAATACACCATGTAATAAGGAGTTAAAGACAAAAATAATAATGAGAAACTGAGATGAGATCAGAATACTGCCCCATTTGCTGTCTCCTTTTTCAAGTGCTCAATGATTGAATTAATTGATCCTCCAGGCCCATGTCATTGCAACTTGCAAAATACATCAAATGCTAGTATTAGAAACTTAAGAAGACATAATCTTAAGTGGTACAGAACATGAAAACAGTAAAGACATTTGCTTTCCAAATGTCCAATGTACTTGGCTCCCAAGTGCAGTATGGTTTGGCAATCTCAAGCTCCCAACGTGACGCGGTATTACAAAAATAAACCGTAGTACACACTAGACAGTAGACACAACATGACAGCATAACACAGTCCACTAATAACATGATAAATAGGAGCTCTACACTCTCACCCACGGACGATTGGCTACCGGCGGCGGCGCTCCCAGATGCCATGCTCCCTAACAGCAAGCAGCAATGACAATCAACGCTCAACAGCAGCACGAAGAAAAGAACCCAACCAAAAGCATTCAAGCAGCACAACAGCATGCAGCTAATCAAAAACCCAAGCAGCAACAGCATGGCCGCATGGGGAAGCTAGCAGCAGCAGCTCAACAGCAAAAAAATGAGTCACAAAGAGATGAAGAGATCGAGGTTACCTACTTGAGCATGGTTGCCGTCGGGAGGAGAGGCTGCTGGTCTTGGAGAAAACAGCGGCAGTGGCGGAGTCGCTGGAGCCTGGAGCAGCTCGTCCCTTTTGTGGCGCTCATGCGTGCAAACCTGCCAATAATAGGGTTTGTATAGGGCCGTTACTGGCCTCCAGAGGCCCCACCGTGTCCACAGCATATCCCTATTTAGTTTTTTTTTAATTCGGAAAAGATGGGATACTACAGGATACGCGTATCGCCGTGTCCACCCATACTAGGATGCCGATATAGCTGTTTATGCCGTGTCCGTGCTTTGTAGATCTTATGTATAGTCGTGTAAAGAATCTTATTTATAATTTAATTGTAACTTGCCAAACAAAATCCGAATTTGTAACCTGTAATCACTGATCTAGCAGATGAACAGTGTGCCGGGTATCCTGAATGTAACCATGTATTCAATTTTCTCATTAAGTTAGCAAGTGCAGCAAGAAGGACAACTGACTGGTAGAATCAACATGACTGCTTGAAGTATGCCATCAGTCGTTGAACTGAGATATTATTAACATACCCCTTAATTAATATCACTAATGTATTAGAAGCTTGATTGCTTAATGCATGGCTGCCATCTAGGACTGTGCATCTGATAGCTGTAGGGTTTTGGCTTTGTCTTGGCATTCTTCCTTGGTTTTGTTAGCTTTTGGACATGATTAGTTTAGAGCTTTTCCCTTTTGGTTGCTCTTGTTTTGTCAATTTACCCTTGTAAACTTTTGAGCCTTCTCGGTGTTCTCCTTCTGATACAAAAACTTCACACGTTTTGCGCATAGATCATGAACCACTGAAAGTTTGGTTACATCGGTACAAAACTGAAGAGGATTTGTTCTGCCGAACTAACCGAACAGGTCCAGCTCATCTAGCAGCGTCGTGCTCTTCCAGACCATATTACCCAAATTAACCAAACGCATACAGTATCCAAATTTTTATAAATAGGCTAAAATCAATAAGAACTCCGCCTATGTTGTCTCGACATAGCCGGTCCCAAGCCCGGGTGAAGGAGGAGGGGTGTGATAGGCTTGGCGAGCCAACGTCAAAACTCAGCCACTCTTATGGAGATGAAACCAAAAGAACATCATTGGGGTGTAGCCTTCTTAGCGATGCGCCATATATATTCCACCCGGTGTGGTGTCAAATGAGCAAGGGCCAGGCCGTCACCCCCTTGGTGGTGCCGTATGTTGATCTAGATACAGTGACAAGTGAGCAAGGATCAGGTCGTCGCATCCTTAGTGGCGCGCTGCATCGACGCCCGGGTGCAGTGAAAAATGAGCAAGGGTCTTCGCATTTGACTCAACGAGTGCGAAGGGTAAGGAAGCTAGCTGAGCCTAGGAGGACCCGCTTAGCTGGAACGTAGGGTCCCTGGCAGCTAAACTACAGGAGCTAGTTGATACATCGAAGAGGAGAGGTGTTAATATCCGTTGCGTCCAAGAAACCAAATGAAGAGCACATAAGGCGATGGAGGTGGGAGGACACTGGCTTCAAGCTGTGGTACACGCAGACAACTGCAAACAGAAATGGAGTAGGCATCTTGATCAACAAGAGTCTCAAGTATGGGGTGGTAGACGTCAAGAGGCATGGGGACCGGATTATCCTGGTCAAGCTAGTAGTTGGGGACTTGGTTCTCAAAGTTATCAGCGCGTATACCCCACAAGTAGGCCACAATGAGAACTCCATGATTGGGGACCGGATTATCCTGGTCAAGCTGGTAGTTGGGGACTTAATTCTCAATGTTATCGGCCCCCGCAAGTAGGCCGCAATGAGAACACCAAGATGGAGTGCTGGGAAGGTCTGGAGGACATGGTTAGGAGTGTACTTATTGGCGACAAGCTCTTCATAGGAGATCTCAGTGGCCACGTGGGTACATCTAACACAAGTTTTGAAGGGGTGCATGAGGGCTTTGGCTATCGCATCAGGAATCAAGAAGGACAAGATGTCCTAAGCTTTGCTCTAGCCTACGATATGATCGAAACTAACACCCTCTTTAGAAAGGAAGAATCACGTCTACTGACTTTTAGTAGTTGTCAACACTCTAGCCAGATTGATTTCGTCCTGTCGAGAAGAGAAGATAGACATGCTTGCCTAGATTGTAAGGTGATACCTGGAGAGAGTTTTGTCCCTCAGCATAAGCTTGTGGTGGCTAACTTCCACTTTCGGATTCGTGGCCAGCAAGATAAGCATGCCAAAGTCGCTAGAACGAAGTGGTGGAAGCTCAAGGAGGCAGCACAGGCTTTCAAGGAGAGGGTCATTAAGGAGGGCCCTTGGGAGGAAGGAGGTGATGCAGGCAATATGTGGATGAAGATGGCGATTTGTATTTGTAAGGTGGCTTCAAAAGAGTTTGGAGTGTCCAGGGAAAGTAGAAGCGTAGCTAAAGATACCTAGTAAGGAGAAGAAAGATTGTCTCAAACGGCTACACCTGGATAGGAGTGCAGACAACATAAAGAAGTACAAGGTGGCAAAGAAGGCCGCAAAGCGAGCTGTGAGTGAAGCAAGGGGACTGGTGTATGAGGACCAACACGAAGGAAGGGACATCTATAAGATGGCCAAGATCCAAGAGAGGGATGTCGACCAAGTGAAATGCATCAAGGATAGAGCAGATCAGCTCCTGGTAAAGGACAAGGAGATTAATCATAGATGGTGGGAGTACTTCCACAAGTTGTTCAATGGAGAGAATGAGAGCTCTACCATTGAACTGGACGACTCCTTTGATGATACAAGCAGGCGTCTTGTGCGGCGAATCCGGGAGTCTAAGGTCTGCGATGCTTTAAAAAGGATGAAAGGAGGAAGGGCAATGGGTCCTGATTGTATCCCCATTGAGGTGTGGAGAGGCCTCATAGACACAGCGATAGTATGGCTAACTAAGCTTTTCAACCTCATTTTTCGGGCAAACAAGATGCCAAAAGAATGGAGGCAGAGTATGTTGGTAAGAATCTTCAAGAACAAGGGGGATATTCAAAGTTGTACTAATTACTGTGGAATTAAGCTGATGAGCCATACAATGAAGCTATAGGAGTCATTGAGCACCGCTTAAGAAGAATGACAGTCGTGACCAAAAATCAGTTTGGTTTCATGTCTAGGAGGTCGATCATGGAAGCCATTTTCTTGGTACGAAAACTTACCGAGAGATACAGGGAGCAAAAGGACCTGCATATGGTGCTCATTGACTTGGAGAAGGCCTAAGATAAGATACCGCAAAATGTCATGTGGTAGGGAGAAAAGTCTATTTTAAACCTTGATTTTGTACGCGTAGTTGGAATCGAACCTTGAACTTTTAATCACTGAAATTAGCACCCTGTATTTATCAATCCTAGTCAATCCCTACCCTATGACAGTGAAATCTTGTTTGGTGTAATAGGAAAGAGGTAATCCCAGTCTAAAAAAAATCTACTCTCACTTACTACATGGGCCCACCTGTCATATGCACCTCCTTCCTTAATCTCCCCCTTGCCTCCTCAATCAATTCATTTTGTCTCTCCCTACATGATGACATGGCAACCAAATATCAATGACACATCACTTGTTGCTGCTCCATGGCACCACCTCCACCCCGTCGCTTCCCTATTCGAACGTCGCGCCCGCGCATGACCGACAAGCCTCGGCGCCGCAGCGCTCCGTCCCCCACTCTCCCTGCTCTTCACGTGGCACCTGCACATGGCCGACGAGCCCCGGCCCTGCGACGACCCATCCCCAATCGCTCATCCTGATGTGATGAGCTCCGGCATGTGGCAGGCGGCGACTGAAGGCATCACGGTTCAGTGGTACCGAGAACAACACGAGCGGTCAGAGACGATGGTTAGCATGGCGGTAAGATGGATGCAAGTGGGCGCGCACGAGAAGACCTGCTACTGCCGCAACCTCCCATCCTGGTGACCTCTGATGCCTGTTGCCAGCGTGAATGTGCGCCATGCACTCGTCGAGCTGGCGGGCGTGATGTTGCGCACCACAATGGACTCGAGACTCCTCGTTGAGCTACGCTAGTGTTGTAGAGTACTTTTGCACACGTAATGTTCCAATGAAGATTGTTTAATTTCTGGCCGGTCTTTTTGCTTTGGTGATGGATGAGGTCACAAGGGATATACAAGGAGATATCCCATGGTGTATGCTCTTTGCGGATGATGTAGTGCTAGTCAATGATAGTCGGATGGGGGTCAATAGAAACTTAAAGAGGTATGGAGAAAAACCTTGGAATCGAAAGGTTTTAGGCTTAGTAGAACTAAAACCAAGTACATGAGGTTCATTTTCAGTACTAATAGGCACGAGGAGGTTAGCCTTGATGGGCAAGTGGTACCTCAGAAGGACACCTTCGATACTTGGGGTCAATGTTGCAGAAGGATGGTGATATCGATGAAGATGTGATCCATCGAATCAAAGCCGGATGAATGAAGTGGCACCAAGCTTGCGTTCTCTGTGACAAGAGAGTTCCACAAAAGCTAAAAGGCGGGTTATATAGGACGGCAATTCAAACCACAATATGGCGTTGAGTGTTGATCGACTAAAAGGTGACATGTTCAACAGTTAGGTGTATGTAGCTAAGATGCGCATGTTGAGATGGATGTGTGCCCATACAAGGAAGGATCGGGTCCGGAATGATAATATACGGGATAGAGTTGGGACAACACCGACTGAAGAGAAGCTTGTCCAACATCGTCTGAGATAGTTTGGGCATATTCAGTGCACGCCTCGAGAAGCTCCAGTGCATAGCAGACGGCTAAAGCGTGTTGTAATGTTAAGAGAGGTTGGGCTAGACCAAATTAGACATGGGAGGAGTCCGTAGGAGAGATTTGAAGGACCAAAATATCACCAAAGAACTAGCCATGGACAGGAGTGCTTGGAAGCTAGCTATCCATGTCCCAGAACCATGAGTTCATTGCGAGATCTTATAGGTTTCAGCTCTAGCCTACCCCAACTTGTTTCGGACTAAAGGCTTCGTTGTTGTTGTTGTTGTAGGCAAAATTCAGTAAGGTTCAGTTTCTGGTAATTAACGGTGTTGTGTTCTGCTTATTTTGTAAGGTCCTGTGGAAGACATAGTGTCTCGTTTGGAAAAACAGATTAAGATTGAACTAACTGCTGTAAGTTAACTAGTTAAGAATATGGATAGTTGCCTATGTACAGGTACAGAGATAGCCGTCTTCTCTTGTTACATATTTCATAGATGGATGCAATATTAAATTATGTTTGCACCAACTTTAACAAAAGCATGTAGCCAAACAGCAACATATGCAAAAGTGGCTCTACCGAATGGACATACCATAGCACTGTAAGAGACCTAAAACAACACAAAATTTACATACAGCATATTATGCAAAGTGGTTCCACCAACTGGGATTAGCATAATACACCTCAATGCATACACATGCATCGGTTACTCAATTACCTACATTATGACGCATAAAAGAAACAACATAAACATACCATAAGGGAAGTCTGTATCATGCAGCTCACTCAGGTCAAATCCCTCTTTTGCTCGACAATTATTATGATGTCGCCATAAATGGCTCGTTCCGTTGGAACGTCCATCAGCACCTTTGCAGCTCATGAGAGTATGGCAGTAGTGGCATTCCGCGCTCTGGATCACTCCATTTATATATATAGGCTTGTACTCTTCCCACACCTTAGACCTCTTCTTCCTGAATCTGGAGGCAGCAGCTCCATCAGAATCTATCCCTAATGGCATATTAGCGTCACTGTCATGCTCATCCATGTTTTCCATAGCTGCAGTTGATACAACACAATCAATTTTTAGCAAAGCATATGATTAAACTGCAGAGTAGATAAATAAGGAATAAAGCACAAGAAGCAACATCACCTACAGATATAACTTTGAACACAGGAAAGTACACATTTTTGTAAGCATGATTTTTTACAGAGAAGCATAAAAGGATGTGGTGCATTGCCAGGCAGATGACTAACCGATGCACGCCTTCGACCTCTACCTCACATCCTCACTACAGGCCGGGCCTTCGACCCCTACATCGCATCCTAGCCATGGGCCGCTGCCAGCCAGCCAGCCACAGAGGTGGGGTCTTCCCCTGCGGCCCTGCTCGCCTCACCTCGCAGCATCGCCTCATCCGACCCCACGCTCTCAGTGGATGGCTGAGTGCGGCCACACAGCTTCCCCTGGCAGGTGTGTCTGGTCCCCACGCTGCCAGGCACATCCTGGTGGCACTCCAGCGTGGCGGCAGCAGTGGCCTGTAGGTGATGCCCACTTCAACACGACAACAGCCGGCAATTTCTACTTACCTCTCTGAGTGACAGCCAACAAGTGACAGAAAAAAGTGTGCCTAGGCGTGCACTTAGGGGGTGTTTAATTAGGATTAACTATGGCTTTTGGATTTTGGCCTGTAGGACAAAAAATTCACCTATTTCCCTGCCTGGTTGCGGCCGGAGTCGGCGATATCAAAAGCCTCTGTTCACTATGTTGATCCTCTTGCCGACAACGCTTGGCAGCGGCAAACGAAATGTTGATCCTCTATGCAGAGGTGTGGACTTCCGGAGCATGATGTACGTTGCTATCGGCGCATACTGGACGACACCTCCCCAGTTCTAGCTGGGTTCTGCCGTCCACTAGACGACTCCTCTAGGCACAGTGGTGTAGCCCTGGAGTCGATGTTCTGGACGTGTATGCCAGCTGTCATGAAGCCAAAAATACTAAACACTGCGCCAGTATGCTTGGTTTCGTCACTAAATTTGGCAGCCAAAATACTAAACACTGCGCCAGTCCCGAACGCGAGCCGATCTATGGTACAACCACAACCTCAGTCAGAATCTGGATTGGCGGGTGAAGTGCTCATTGTAAGTCTGGTCGCTCGCGCTTTCTTCTCGACGAAATGACGCGCTGCGCCGCTGCGTATTCAGGAAAAAAAAAGGATGGCAAGTAGATCACCATGAACTTTTGGTTCGAGCTTGCTAACAGTTCCACACTTAATTTGGTACGGTTTCCCCTGAAACTAACACCCACTTATACCCCAACTCTCTTACTAGAAGCAAAAATTCAGAGCAACGGAACATGTCGACAAGGACTAGCACACATCCATAGCAGCAAACAGAGCCGACATCTAAGGAATTCGGAACTGGAAACAAAGGGTACTGGGATCGCGTCGCTTACCTGCTCCCTGCAAGCTCAAATTCCGTCGGAGATGAGAACGCAGACCAAGTGAGGAAATCCAAATAAGGGCAGAATCGGGGGCTCTGGAGATCGAAGTCGGCGATGCGGCCGCAGCGGCAGCGGCGCCGGTGCGGAGAGGGATCCGGGTAGGGTTAGGGCGAGCTCCAGGCCCGACCCAACTTCCAGATATGGGTTTGCTTAGGTTCAGGGCCCATGTATCCACTGGACCCAGGTTTGGGGTTAAAGCTAGCTCGCGTCCTCACCACAAAAAAATAATAATAAATAAACTCGCATCGAGCCCTAAAAAAGAAGTAGCTCGCATCCACTGTTCGGATAATGAACGTATGCCGTCTCTAAAAGAAGGTTTTTTTTTAAGGTGTGGCTAGATCTCAATTGACTTAAGTCTCAGTCAAATGACACAACATATAAAAAAGGAAGAAAAAACTAAAAGAAAACGACTTTGCGAATATAATATCGACTGAGACTTCGTTAAAATTCAATCGACTGAAATTTAGCATCCTGTTTCTTTTTAAACGGGGCAAAAGCTTCCTCTATGAATTTTACTTAAGAAATTATTGCTTTCTACTCCCTATGTAACATGCTACATTAAGAATTAAACTGCAAAAACATCATACATTTACAGAGGTTGTACTTCAAAAAATGTTGCTTTAAAAAAATTAAGAAGAATGTTATCTTGTTAATCAGGATAAACCGGATAAAATCACCACTACAAATCAACAGTCTATCTCTTGTTTTCATTATAGAGTTTTTTGTTTGTTTTCTCATATCATGTAAAGGATAGACTCCCTAAAGTTGTTATCTCTTTGTTTGCTCATATTCTCTTGCTTTCTTCATCAGCCCATCTCCTTGTGTATTTGTAGCAACAACACGTCTCTCTCTATATAATCACTTTTCCCTCTTTTTATTTCCATGGTACCATCCTTGCTCCACCACTCTCTCTAATTCAAATTCAATGTCAAAGAGCAAGAGCTCTCTCATGGTAATTCCAATGAAGGGGTGGTGATGGGGGATATTTTTAAAGTGTCCCTCACACCCATCTTCACTGTAATGTTTTCTTATGCAATGGTGTCCATGTGAATCTCAAGCACATGGCCTAATGCATGGCAGATCTAGGAGGTGTCATGGGTGCCAGGGCACCCCCTGTAAAAGTTTAATCTAGTTTATATTACACACTATACACTAATTTCTAATAACAAAATGCCATTTTAGGAGTAGTCCCTAGGATTATGATGATATTTAGATCATATCGTTGTTTGACACCCCAAATGCTACGGTTCTTGGTCTGCCACCGCCCTTATGTTGAAGCAACTTCAAACATTACAAAAAGATGCCAAGGGCAATTTGGCACTTCACCAACGTTGTATGGAGTTTTCATTTTCCTTGAAAATCAGGGGATTGACTTGAGATCTTAATCACTGCTCCAGTGCCTAGTAAGGTGAAGTTACCAAATGGGTGAGAGATCGGACCTCCACTCCTTTTGGGGTTTTGCTTTCTCCCTAGGGAAAGAAGATATGATACTTTCTTGCAGCAGCGATATATGCAGATTCTATAGATACGTTAGTTCAAATTGTAACCATTGATTTCAAACATTGTCCCAAAGATACCAACGGTGTGGCCCGTGAGCTAGCTAGCTTTAGTTTTCATAATAACATTTCTTGTGTTTGGGGTGATGAACCCCCTAGTTGCTTAATTGTATTTCTTGCAAACGATGTAAGTGTTTCTTAATTTAATAAAGCTAGCCATGATGGCCTTTTCTTAAAAAAAAGATACTTTCTAAAGAATGCAAGCCCCACATTCCGGCCCTGCCTTGCCAACTCCGATAGTTTTGTTGGAAAATATCATCATGTAAAAAATTATATCGATGTGACGCCCGGATAATTAAGCTACAGTAACCCTCTACTAATGTTTCCACGTCACCACGATTACTGTTGATAATCTCGCGATGATTCAAAACTCGTTCAAATTCAAATTTAAAATAAAGTCAAACTAGAAAAGTTTTTCAAAAGTCAAAAATTAAAATTTCTAAATGTAGCAACTAATTCATAATAAATATTGGTGGAGAAATCACACTTTTATAAAGTAGTTAAATGCACTATAATAAATAAAATAGTGGTAAAACTATTAATTAAATGCTCATAAATTAATAAACAAATACAAACTACTTTCTAAAATGTGTTAAGTTGTTTGTGGCTGTGGCATAAATTGTAACATCTATTTGGGTGCCACTTTAGTATTTTTACTAAAACTAAAATTAAAAGAAAACTAAAAAGAAACAAAGGGAAAATAAAACAAAAATAAAAGAAAGAAGAAAGGACCCCCCTTGGCCAACTGGGCCAGACGGCCCAGCCGGCCAAGCCACCAACCGGCCCAACCCCCGCTCCATAACCCCACCAGGGGGGAAACCCTAACCACCCCGACCGCACACTCTCGCGCACACCCCGTCGCCACTCCCTCTTCCCCCTCCCGATCGGATCTGGATCGGGGACGACCCCCCTCCCTCGACGCCACGCCTCGCCACCCCTGGACATCGACGCCGTCTCCCGTCGCCATCGCCACCTCGCCGGAGCCTCTTCGCCTCGACCACCTCGCCTCTTCGTCGGATCGTCGCCCCGTCCTCGTCTCCCCCTCGACGGCTCCATCGAGCCTCGCCGCCCCGATCCCCTGCAGCCGCTGGTGAGGCCCCCCGGGCCTCCTCTTTCCCCCACATCCCGCGCTCACCACGACCCCGACGAACCCATGGCCGCTCCTTCGCACGCGCGCCCGCGTCCGGACCACGCCCGCACCGCCCGCCTCCGCAGCCGCCCGCGCATGCCCCCGCGCTTGCCCGCCTCCTAGCGCTCGCTCCCAGCCTGGCCACGCCCCTGCGCCTCAGGCACACGCATGCGCGCGCCCGGGGCCGCGTCTCGCTCGCGTGCGCCCGCCCGTCGCCTCATCGCTGCTGCTCTGCTGCTAGCCCTGGCCGCCGGCGCCTCACCGTGCCCGGCCACCCGCTGCTGCTCCCGGCGGCTCTGGCGAGCCCCCCCCTCCCGCGCGCGCACCACCGCCTCTGACCGGGCCTCCAGCGCCCGCGCCCACCGCCTCCCCCGCGCACGCCCGCCTTCGCATCGCTCCGCCGTGCCCATGCCCACTGCCTAGCTTGCCCTGCTGCGTGCTCGACGTCCCACCGCGGCCCTGCTCGCACCGCTCGCCCACGGCCGCCTGCGGCCAACCCCCCACCCGCGCCCGGCTCGTCCACAGCCGCCGCCGGTCACTCCGTGGTTGTGCCTGGCGCCCGCGCCCGGATCCGCCTCCAGTCCGGCGCCCGCGCCCGCATAATCGCCGTCCGATTGGCCTCATGTGCCACTGAACCGTGGGGCCTAGCCCCTGTAAACGAAATTAAAAGAAAATATAATAAAAATGAATTAATAAAATTAATAATTAATTAATTAGTGAATTAATTAAGTTAATTAATCATGTTTAATTAATCTAATTAACTAGTTAGTTTAATTAAACAGTAATTAGATTAGCTAAATCCTAATTAACCTAAACAGGGTATGACAGGTGGGTCCCGCACGTCAGTTTGACCAGTCAACACCTCTGTTGACTGCTGACGTCATGCTGATGCAAAAATACTAATTTCGAATTAATTTAATAATAATAATTTAGAAAATGATTTAAAACTTTAAAAATTAATATAAAATAAACCGTAGCTCAGATGGAAAAACTTTGTACATGAAAGTTGCTCAGAACGACGAGACGAATCCGGATACGCAGCCCGTTTCGTCCGCCACACATCCCTAACCTATCGAACTCGCAACTTTCTCCCTCCGGTTCATCTGTTCGAAAACGCAAAACACCAGGGATACTTTCCCGGATGTTTCCCCCCTTCGCCGGTATCACCTACTACCGCGATTGGGCACCCCTAGCAACGCTCATTGCCATGTCATGCATCGTCATGCATTTGTTTGCATTATATTTATTGTTTCTTCCCCCTCTTCTCTCGCTAGACTCCGAGACCGACGCCGCTGCTACCTAGTACGACTACGGTGTTGACGACCCCTCCTTCTCGGCTGAGCTTCCAGGCAAGCCCCCCCCCCCTTGATCACCAGATATCGCCTATTCTTCTCTATACTGCTTGCACTAGAGTAGTGTAACATGTTACTGCTTTCCGATTAATCCTATTCTGATGCATAGCCTGTCTTTGCTACTACTGTTGTTACCTTTACCTCCAATCCTACATGCTTAGTATAGGATGCTAGTATTCCATCTGTGGCCCTACCTTCTTGTCCGTCTGTTGTGCTATACTATCGGGCCGTGATCACTCGGGAGGTGATCACGGATATATACTATATACTTTATACATGATACATGTGGTGACTAAAGTCGGGTCGGCTCGTGGAGCACCCGCGAGGGATTCACGGATTGGGGGCTGAAAGGACCTTTGTCCCAACGGCCCTCTGTGTGGATCTTTGTGGCGGAGCGACAGGGCAGGTTGAGACTACCTAGGTGAGAGGTGGGCCTGGCCCTGGTCGGCGTTCGCGGTTACTTCATAATAACACGCTTAACAAGATCTTGGTATTTGATCTAAGTCTGGCCACTGGCCTATACGCACTAACCAACTACGCGGGAACAGTTATGGGCACTCGGCGTCGTGGTATCAGCCGAAGCCTTTGTGACGTCAGCGACTGAGCGGCGCGCGCCGGATTGGACTGGAACGCCTGCTAGGCTAGGTCTGCTTCCGGCCGCCCTCGCAACGTGCAGGTGTGCAACGGGCGATGGGCCCAGACCCCTGCGCCATAGGATTTAGACTGGCGTGCTGACCTCTCTGTTGTGCCTAGGTAGGGTTGCGACGTGTTGATCTTCCGTGGCCGGGCATGACCCAGAAAAGTGTGTCCGGCCAAATGGGATCGAGCGTGTTGGGTAATGTGGTGCACCCCTGCAGGGAAGTTTATCTATTCGAATAGCCGTGTCCCTCGGTAAAAGGACGACCCGGAGTTGTACCTTGACCTTATGACAACTAGAACCGGATACTTAATAAAACACACCCTTCCAAGTGCCAGATACAACCCGGTGATCGCTCTCTCACAGGTCGACAAGGAGAGGATCGTCGGGTAGGATTATGCTATACGATGCTACTTGGTGAACTTACCATCTACTCTCTTCTACATGCTGCAAGATGGAGGCTGCCAGAAGCGTAGTCTTCGATAGGATTAGCTATCCCCCTCTTATTCTGGCATTCTGCAGTTCAGTCCGCCGATATGGCCCCTTTACACATATACCCATGCATATGTAGTGTAGATCCTTGCTTGCGAGTACTTTGGATGAGTACTCACGGTTGCTTTTCTCCCCCCTTTCCCCCTTTCCTTTCTTCCTGGTTGTCGCAACCAGATGGCGGAGCCCAGGAGCCATACGCCACCGTCGACGACGACTCCTACTACACCGGAGGTGCCTACTACTACGTGCAGCCCGCTGACGACGACCAGGAGTAGTTTAGGAGGATCCCAGGCAGGAGGCCTGCGCCTCTTTCGATTTGTATCCCAGTTTGTGCTAGCCTTCTTAAGGCAAACTTGTTTACTTATGTCTGTACTCAGATATTGTTGCTTCCACTAACTCGTCTATGATCGAGCACTTGTATTCAAGCGCCCTCGAGGCCCCTGGCTTGTATTATGATGCTTGTATGACTTATTTATGTTTTTAGAGTTGTGTTGTGATATCTTCCCGTGAGTCCCTGATCTTGATCGTACACGTTTGCGTGCATGATTAGTGTACGATTGAATCGGGGGCGTCACAAGTTGGTATCAGAGCCAACTGCCTGTAGGAATCCCCTTTCCACCTCCTTGGCCGAAGTCGAGTCTAGTCATTGCAAAACTTTTACTAACATGGCTGTGTGTCTTACGGACCCACGTCGCCATTATGTGGTATTAGGATCTTTTACTCCTCGTATATACTCTGGGATTCTGATCTCTCTTCTATTCGGGTTAAATGGTTTTGCTAACTCTAACTCTAGGTTCTCGTAAATACTTTCTTCCGGAGAGCTCCTTCATTCCAGATGATGGTCGGCTTCACCAGAAGATTCCGAAGATACTCTTCCATATTCTCTCGAGACTTTGTGCCCACCGCTTTTGCTATTCCCGACCATCGATAAACCCTTATGGATAACTACATACACTTGTTGTCCATAGCTTCACTTCCAATTGTTCTTGTTATTACAAGATACCCTGAAATACTTCAGATATTCCGAGAATACTTTGTGCCTACTGCTTTGCAATTACTAGCCGCATAAATACCCCTACGGATAATTCCTCGCACTTGCCGAGTATCCGCTCATCCCTAGCCGTTCATGTGTTTCTCATAAGTCCTCGAAATACCATTCGATTTTCTGAAAATCCTCAGCAGCCCAGTGCTCTTGATTTCCTGGCCTTCCTGCATTATGGTTAGTTCCATACTTCTAGTAATCTTCGTTGACATCCTCTGTCACTATCATTTCGAGTCACTTGATTCGATATGTTGCGAATGCTCGCAATCCTCAACCATATCCTATAATTCATCCTTTCGGCTCAGACGCCATTTTAAACATGAGCTGGATCTCGACCAACCAAATTGCCATCGATTGTACCCCTAAGGCTATTCAACTTATCCATCCCTAATCAGAGCATTGCTTCGGATATCTTATCTTGGAATTCATAATTCCTTTGCATTTGAGCTTTGAGTTAGTTAGTTATTTCTATAATCTGATCTCCTTGCATTCTTTCTTCCTCTGGTTGAGTACCGATACTCACATCAGATCCCTTATGGACCACCAGATCCTTTGTTGGATTTTATCCGACAATATCCTTCATATCCAATAACCTTGAGAGTTTCTCCCCTGATATAATGCCTTTGGTAAATTGTGTCTTCTGCCTTTGGCAAGTAATCTCCTATGCCTTTGTCAACCATGCTCTGCTTCGAGCATGTCTTATTTGATCCTAAAGTTCATGGTATATGTTCTAAGATACCCCGATGGGTTGAACCTATGCCTTCCTTAATCTGTGTGAACTCAAAAGTTTTCACGGGTCATACTCCTCTGGTAATTCACCAGGTAGGTTTTGACACTGAAATCATTTTTATCTAGAGCAGTGAATGAAAGGTTATGCATTGAAGAAGTGGGAGTCGACCTTGAACTTTGTGTTCATGCCCATGGACACGATGTAGATCTTATCATTAAAGCTTCTCTTAAATTAATTATTCCCTTTGTATAAGTTCTTATATCTGGGATCCGGCCTTTTGCAATCGTGGTTCCGACCATGTTCTCCTTTAAATACCTTTTCTCGTGCAAGTTTAAGCACTTGTCTTCTTCAGAGCAATACCCTAGTCCAACCTCTATTTTGATCTACCTTCGAGTATTACCCCCCTGGTATCTCGAGGATATCAATCGATTGCACTACATCTTATGCATTTCTGATGAATTAGTGCCTTTCCCCGTCATAGTCACTCCACGGGTTCTGGGTTGTCGTCAACCGAGAACACCGATTAGTGAAGCGAATCACCCCTGTGATTCAGTACTCCTAGTACTTTGTGGTTGAGAAGTTTAATACTTCATCACGTCATTCCTAGCCTGATCGGCTATATCATTTTGTGCTAAATTTTAACCGTGTTGCCTGGTCCTTCTTCGCGGAGCACAATTTTCGACAATGAGTTAACCTTATGCCGATCTTCCTCGTCGTATCATTTCGCCTTGAACAACAAGCTTGATTTTGAGTTTGTGCCATACCCGTGGTTCCAATAACCTTTCGCTTCATCATTCCTTTGACTTGATGTCATCGCCAATTGATTACATCTTCTTGAAATCTCTCGACAAATGTGTCGTGATCATCATCAGCATTCAGAGCTCTTCCAGGATATTAATCGAACTCATGATGATAAGTGTCATCCTCGTCCCTTGGTAGTTTGAGTTACCATCGACCACATCCTTACCTTCCTTTCATCATAAACATGTTCATGTTACGGATGCAACTTGCTATGCAGCTTGTGTTATGTTCTACCTGAAGTATTACCATCTTTTATGTCAAGGATGTTGTGAGAATTTCTCCACCTCTTGAGAATTCTTGATATAGTATTACTTCTCGCCATCTCCGTTCATTCCTTGGTCCCCCCCCCCCCCCCCCCGTTGTTTCTAACCGGAATACCGACAATTGGACTATGATGTGTGAATTCAAAACTTCTAGCAACCCTATTGCTTTGAAGTTAATGGTCGATATTTCATTCTTAGACCGTTGGTTATAGAATCACCATTCTAATATTGATCATGCTACCTAAGCCCATATTTCGGGTGCACCTTTCAACCAATGTTTAACTGTGGATGTTCCCTCGAGCATACAACAGTATATCATTTGATCTGACAAATGTTATCTCCTTGTTTAGATAATTGTGGAAATCCATCTTTTGGGAATTCTCGATGAATTGACGCTGAGTCCATCAGCCATCTCCTCATCCTCTCCTTGGTTAAATGATGAACTCATGATTCGGAACTTGCTTCCATAGTTCATTTCCTAAGAATTTTACGATGTCACCTCGTCAATTGTGTTGCACCTTTTCTTCTCAGGCATCCTGAGTCTGAAGTATCCTGTCACCAATCAGATCTGAATCTCAGTCAGATATGATGGTTTGAACATATTTCCAAGAGCTTTAACATTGGTCTTTATATGACACTACAGGAATCAGCTATTTTGCCGTCTGCCACGGCGGACGGCAAAGGCATGAACGGCGGACGGCAAAAGGCTCCGGCAAAGTAGGCTACGGTAAACAGCTACTTTGCCGTCTGCTTCCTGGCGGCTGACGGCAAAGGCCCTTTGCCGTCTGCCGCGGACGGCAAAGAGAGCGGACGGCAATAATTGCGCTGTCAGTCCGTTAAGTGGCTAACGGCAGGCCTTTGCCGTCCGCCGCGGACGGCAAACTTTCTAGTGCCTTTGCCGTCTGCCAGCGGACGGCAAACTTTCTAGTGTCTTTGCCGTCCGCCGTATGATGTCATCTACACGTCACTACATGGCAGGCCTTTGCCGTCCGCCGCTGACGGCAAACTCGTTTACTCTTTGCCGTCTGCCACTGTAGGCAAACTGACCAAATGGGTCAGCTCCCAGGAAGCACAGCTGGATGCCACGTGTCTTCTTTGCCGTCCGCGGCAGACGGCAAAGAGCCCGTTGCCGTCGGTGGCAGACGGCAAAGAGCCTGCATATTGGCTCTTTTTTCTGTTTTTTATTAAATCCAACAATTTTCACAGCAAATATATATGACATATATAGATATATTTCACAGGCATTCATATCACAAAATTCCATCCATAAACAAAGTTCCTTCATACATAAACAAAGTTCCATCCATAAACAAAGTTCCTTCATACATAAACAAAGTTCCTTCATACATAAACAAAGTTCCATTCATATCACAAAGAGCCTTCATACATAAACAAAGTTCCATCCATACATAAACAAGAAGACTAGAACAAGAAGAGTAGCTTCCATGAAGTGAATGAAATCTGCAAAATGGCAAAATAAGAAAGTTAGAAATAGGTGACTAGAACAAGAAGAGTAGAACAAGAAGAAGACTAGAACAAGAAGAGTAGAACAAGAAGAAGACTAGAACAAGAAGAGTATGTCATTTATGAGCTAACTTACGTGAAATGGATCATATATGAGCTAACTAAGTTGAAATGGGTCGTTTATGAGCTAGCTAAGGTGAAATGGATCATTTATGAGCTAACTTAGTTGAAATGGGTCGTTTATGAGCTAACTAAGGTCAAATGGATCGTTTTTGAGGTAACTAAGGTGAAATGGATCGTTTTTTAGCTAACTTAGGTGAAATGGATCATTTATGAGCTAACTTAGTTGAAATGGATCGTTTTTGAGCTAACTTAGGTGAAATGGATCATTTATGAGCTAATTTAGTTGAAATGGATCTTTTTGAGCTAACTTAGGTGAAATGGATCATTTAAGAGCTAATTTAGGTGAAATGGATCGTTTTTTAGCTAACTTGGTGAAATGGATCGTTTATGAGCTAAATTAGTTGAAATGGATCGTTTATGAGATAACCTAGGTAAGATGGGTCATTTTGGAGTTAACCTAGGTGAAATGGGTCATTTTAAAGCTAACGTAGGTAAAATGGATCATTTAGGAGCTAATCTAGGTAAAATGGGTCATTTTTGAGCTAACTTGGATGAACTGGATCATTTATAAGCTAACCTAGGTAAAATGGGTCATTTTAGAGCTAACTTAGGTAAAATGGATCGTCTATGAGCTAACTAAGCTAATTATGCAATTTTTGACATAAGTAAGCTAAGTACAGATCGTTTTAGAGCTAACTTAGGTAAAATGGATGGTTTTGGAGGTCAGTAAGCTTATTAAGTCATTTTGGAGGAGAAGAAGCTAAGTCTAGGTCATTATGGTAAGCATTGGAGGAAATAAAGCTAAGTCTAGGTCTTTATGCATGTGTTAAGCAAAACACTAGATAAACTTACCAAGATCCAGGAGGTGTAGGAGCGGGCTGGCTCGTGTCGGTAGCTGGAGAAGGATCGTGCGATGCTTGTCTGGAGTTACGCTGCACCAAAGATCATTTCCAATGTCTTGTTAGCATGATGACACTCAAATGTTAAGACTAGCAAGTAATGTCCATTCAAATAAAACTCACCGTGGTCCCAGGAGCAATCACTGGCATCGGCGGAGCGGTCTGACCTGTCTTCTCGCACACAGACTGCACATTTGGTTTTGACGACTCAGTCATACTAGTTAGTAATGAGACAAACACTACATGAATGTTTTGGCTAATCTGCAGAAGAAACTTACCACAAGGAGCTCGTACATGGCCCTTGCCTGCATGTCATTCCGTGCCCTCTCCTCCTCCATCATCTTTGTCGTCCTCTCCTCCAACTCCCGCTGCCTCTCCGCCGCCTCCGCCAGAAGTTTCTCCGTTCTATCTCTCTCACTCTGTATAGCAGCCTGCAACACCACTCACATGACCATTTGTAATCATTGATGGAAGCGCACACAATGTAATGGAGAAAGATAACTGAGTACGTATCACTAACCTTGATGGCGAGTTGCACTGGCCGTTCACGAGGCCTTATCTCAGGAGCGGAGCTCGACTGGCGCGCCTTGATCTCCGGGAGAGTGCTAGGACAACGGATAAGTCCATCTCCAATGGCTATGGAGCCATGGGACCTCCCGCCACCAGATATCATCACCAGCTCTGGATCAATGGGACCCTGGCTCGGGTTAAAGTCCTCCCCTTTCCTCGCCTTCCCCTCATCTCTATATCTCACGAGCTTGTTGTGGGAGGAGATGTTGGTGAAGTTGTTTGCATCATCGAGGTCAGACTGAGAGAAAGCCTTGACTTTCTTGAAAGAGGCAGTGTGGGCCATGGCATACAGGTCGTACACCTCTGGCACCTTATCCACCTTATTGTGGCGTGCCTGAAAGAGAGAAACAATGTAAATTAGTAATTAAAGGGCTCAAGCTAGCATGATGAATGAATTGCATGAATCATGAAGCAAACCACATACCCAGTTGCGCCCGAACTGATATAAGTTGGAGCTGCCTTGATGGTGTGGCACACCTTCCATTTGGGCACGTTTGTCCTTGGCCTCGTTGTGGAGGGCTAGCCATTCTTTTGAGCACCACTCATCGACCAACACCTCCCAACAATCCATCCGATCCGCACACCATCTCGGAGGCGCCTAAGTTAGCAAATAGAAACTTGAGCGCTACGGCTAAGAATTACTAAATGAAGGAACTTAAGTAGAAGGCCTTAAGAATTACCTTCATGTACTGCTCCTTACTCAGGAACTTATCGCGGCACGCCGGCTTGGTCTTCTTGATACCACGCAAGGCGTAGTAGTCTCGAACAGCCTGCACCCGAGCCTCGTGCCGTAAGTTCTGGAGTAGGCGCTTGCAGACGTTCTCGATAACATGTGCCGCGTCCTCCTCGTATCCCTCCTCACACCTGTAGAATGTCTGCAATCAAATGAGACAATATTGATTAGTACAATTAATAACTAGCTAGTTGAAGATTTTTAAATGTGTAAAGGAGAAATTACCCAGAACTTTCTGATCACCATGTCTGCCCTCGTGTCGCACACGACACCGTCGATAATCTCATCCGGCGGGGCCGGGGCAGCCACGTAGTGCTCCCAGCTCAATCCAAGCTCTGGAAGCCGACCCTCACCAGGCAACGTGACAAACCCCGGGAAGTTTTGCCGGCAAAGAACTCCAAGGACGGAGTTGGGCCGGCGGACACTATGATGGTGGTCCCAA
This sequence comes from Triticum aestivum, assembly GCF_018294505.1. Taxonomy (NCBI): domain Eukaryota; kingdom Viridiplantae; phylum Streptophyta; class Magnoliopsida; order Poales; family Poaceae; genus Triticum; species Triticum aestivum. The sequence goes on from NC_057805.1 coordinate 385,723,806, forward strand.
CCCCTGCAGCATGACAAGGCCAACGCATTAGTTATTTGAAGAAACGTGAATGCAGAAGGTACAAAAATATTAAATGCACTTACGTACCTCTCCCCATCAGGGAAAATCAACCACCTCTGCTCGCGGGTCGCCGGCACGGACGGGAGCCGTGTAGCACCACGCTGGTAGACGGTGCCCCCCTCCTCCTCAAGATCAGTCGGCTCCCCGCCATCATCAGCATGGCCACTCGGCTCCTCGGGCTGATCCGGCCAGGTACCCCATCCGGACGTGTGCTCCTCCGGGGTCTCGTGGGCCGAACTCTCGTGGGCCGAAGGCCAGTCGACCCGAGGCTCGTGGGCCCAAGACCCGTGGACCGGAGGCTCGTGGACCGGAGTCCGTGTAGCCTCCTCCTCGGACGAGTCCACCCTAGCAGTCACGTGCTCGGGTGAAACAGCTGGGGGTGGCGGCGAGGAAGGCGCCGTAGCAGTCACCCTACCTCCTCTCCCGCGACCACGTGCCCCACCTCCTCTCTTCCTACCTCGTCCCCTGCTGGGCACCGCGGTCGACGAAGAAGGGCCCGGCGGTGTGGCCATACTGTCCAGCAACGCTCGGCGGAGAGGTGCGTCTGGAATGGAAGACCTCAGACCACGCGCCGACGAAGAAGGGGCCTTGGCGCGCTCCCGACCAGCGCCCACCATCTTTCAACACCTGCCATGACAAACAGTAAACGAAATTAGTACAACATAAAAAAAAGACCGACATGAATAATAATATGTGTATCACTTAAGTGTATCATCATCAAGTACAACATAAAAAATTTAATACCTGACACTACTAATAATCTCGATCAGTATCATCAATAAATGCATAATCATCATCATCACTATAATCAATGACGGGCTCATAGGGTTCAGTGGCATCAACATGTGGAAGGCCACCTTGACGTAATCGGTCAAGCAATGACAGGTCATCCGCAGCAGTAACCTCTTCTTGTTCCGGCTCTTCTTGTTCCTCCTCTGGGGTGATGTCGGATTCACTGTCGCTGTCTACTTCAATGTTTTGGGGTGAAGTATAGCGGTTCTTGAAACGCTTTTTGGAAAGACGTGTCTCTTGGAAGAATTCTCCTTCATATGTGTCTGGGTTAATGTGAGGTTCATAATCCTCTTCCTTTGGGGGAGATAGTCTAGCACGTGGCGGCACTTCATAAACGACATCCCAACCTTTCAGATTTGGATTAGTTTGGCAGGCCCACGGTAGATAGAATACTTGGGTCGCCTGTTGAGCCGTAATATAGACATCAGGAACATCTAAATGGGTGCTTTGGTTGATTTCAACTAGCCCTATATGTTCATGAGTCCTTCTAGTCTCCTTCGGCTGAAACCAATAACATTTGAAGACTACGACATTCGGTGGGTTTTCACCATAGAATAGAAGTTCATAAATTGCTTCAACTCTCCCATAATACTCGGTACCTCCTTCGCCGATAGCAGATACACAACAATTTGTAGACTTTCGGTCGGCCATAGATAGCTCTTTGCCATAGGTACGAAAGCGATACCCGTTGATGTCGTATTTGTCAAATGAACGGACCTTATAGTCAAAACCATTAGCGACTTGTCTCAATTCGGCGTCCATAGACTCTGAATTAGCCTACAAGTTTAATATGAAAGGATTGTTGCATTACGCACAAATTAGCGAATGAAACCGGGATAGCCGCCTACAAATTAGCCTACAAGTCTAATAGAAATTACCGTTTGTTTGAACCAAGAGATGAAACCGGGATAGCCGCCTCCTTGCTTTGCGAGAAGCTCATACTCTTCGACAGAATCCTTTTGGATCACCGCTCCATACGAGAATAAGGCGACGTATCGACTGTATGAAATATCCAGGAATAAGAGCAGTTCAAAGGAAATAGAAGTTGCGAAACTATGTACCGAGAACTTACTCGATGTACGGCCGCACTTCTATCAGGTTGTTGAAGATATACAACGAAATGGTCCGCCATTGTTCGTTATCCAAAGATACTGGATTTGAAACACTGGCTGGTGCGAGATTCCCTTTGAATAGGCTGAGGTTGGATCCACCCTTTTTAGGGTCGTCAGCATTGTACCGAGGCTTCGGATTATGCAAATGACGATTTTTGGCTTCGTAGTGTGCTGTCACGAAGTTTGCCGCCTCCTCAGTGATGAATGCCTCAGCCATCGATGCTTCAATTCTACGTTTATTTTTACATTTTTGTCGAAGCGTCTTCTGCATCCTCTCAGTTGGGTAGCACCAACGATTTTGCACGGGCCCCCCAATCTTGCCTCGGTCGGGAGATGCAAAATCAAATGTTGCATTGGATTAAAGAAGCCCGGTGGAAAGATCTTCTCTAACTTGCAGATCAACTCCGGCGCCAACTCTTCCATTTCTTCTAGCACGCCAGGCGATAGTTCTTTCGCACAAAGAACACGGAAGAAATAGCTGAGTTCTGCCAGTACTAGCCATTCATCCTCAGGGATGAAGCCACGCAACATCACCGGCATTACCCGCTCAATCCATATGTGCCAATCATGACTCTTGAGACCAAATATCTTCAATTTATCAAGACTGGCTCCCCTCTGTAGATTCGCTGCATACCCATCGGGGAACATCAACTGCATTTTCACCCACAAGATAATTTCCCTCATAGCTGGCCTTCCAAGATTGAACCATGCCTTTGGCTTCGTCCAGTTCTGCTTTCCTTTCGGTTCTTTCATGTTTTGTAACGGCCTATCACATAGCGCCTCCAGATCGACTCTAGCCTTAGTATTATCCTTTGACTTCCCATCTATGCCGAACAATGTACCAAAAAGTGCCTCGGCGATATTCTTCTCAGTGTGCATCACGTCGATGTTGTGTGGGCAAAGGAGGTCTTTGAAGTAAGGCAGATCCCATAAGCATGTTTTGTGAGTCCAGGCGTGCTTAGAATTATACCCCTTGAAGTACCCTGGACGCTCTGGATCTGGCTCGAGAGCGTTTAACTGATCCAGGGTCTGTTGGCCTGTCAATGCAGGTGGTGCAGAGTTTTTGACAACTCTACCTCTGATGAAGTTCTTCTTGTCTTTCCTGAACTTATGGCGAGGATTCAGGAACTGTCTATGCATGTCGAAGCAAGAAAACTTGCGACCGGCCTGAAGCCAACGAAACTCAAGAGCTCCCTTGCATGTGGGGCACGGGAACCTTCCATGCACACACCAGCCAACGAATAGCGCATACGCCGGCAAGTCATGCGTCGAGTACATGTACCAGACACGCATTATGAAGTTCCGTTTGCTATAGGCGTCGTATGTCTTGAACCCATTATCCCAGGCTTCTTGCAATTCGTCCTTAAGCGGCTGCATGTACACATTCATATTTTTCCCCGGATAGTTGGGCCCTGGAATTATCAACGTCAGGAAAATGTTCTTTCTTTGCATAATCTGTCCGGGGGGGAGATTGAGTGGAAAGACAAATACGGGCCAACAACTGTATTGGGCTGCCGTCATACCAAACACACTGAACCCATCCGTGCTGATGCCGACTCGAGGATGCCTCGGATCTGCCGCTTTGTCACCATGTAATTCATCAAACTTTTTCCACGCAACACCATCCGATGTGTGTACAATCATCAGATTCCCATCTGCATCTAGTTCGGTTCTTTTGCCCGTTTTGTGCCATGTCATCTGTCTGGCCGTCTCTTCGACCATGAAAAGACGTTGAAGTCTTGGTACGATTGGCATATACCGAAGAACACTAACGGGGATTTTGGTCTGTGTCTTCTCACCCATACCGTTGTCTACCACAACATACCTGGAAGACTTGCAAATGGGACAATAGTTCAAGTCCGCATAGTCAAGCCTAAACAAGACACATCCTTTCTCACAGGCATGTATCTTATCATAGGGCATCTTCAGTGCACGGAGGATTTTGTCCGACTGGTACAGGTTTGCAGGCATTACATGGCCTTTGGGTAGAAAGCGTCCAAATACTGTCATCATTGCATCGTAGCATTCTCTGCCCAAGTTGAACTGAGCCTTCAGAGCCATTACTTGTGAGATGGCATCCAACTGACAAAGCTCAGTGTGCTCATGGAGCGGACGTTTTGAAGACTCCAACATTTCATTGAAGGCCTTTGCAGATTCCTCCATCTCCTCGTCCGAATCCCGAGCATCATCGAAGTCTTGCACCATGTTTTCCATCCCGGTACCATGCTCGTCGGTGCGACGACGATCCACCTCAGCTCGGTCACGTTGGGCAGACTCACCATGAAATGTCCACACCGTATAATCGGGCGTAAAACCACTCTTCTGCAGGTGTTTGCCCATTTCAGCCTCTGTCCTCTTTTCCCAATTGCCGCACCGTAAACAGGGGCACCAGGTTTTCCTCTGGCCATTTGCAAATGCGGCTCGCACAAACCCCTTGGTTTTTGTGAACCATTCAGTGCTCCATTTGTTCTGACCAGTGTGACCGGTGTACATCCACGCACGATCACTCATCTTGACTTTCAGAGCTACTAGACACACAACAAATATATATATATAATTCACCATGTATATATTCATCAGTTGATCTACTTTGTCAATTTTATTACGTCCATGCAACCTACACTCTAATAGGTAATGATAGGTCCTAATCCCACCCGAGTATGTTTAGATTGGGTTCATTTTCCCATGCTATGCTCCGGATCCTACGCAAAATTTCGGCAGCACCTCCCCGCTGTTCTCCTGATACACGTCTCTGCAATAAACAGAGAGGATGTGTACCCGGAGAACAACAGGGGAGGCACTGACGAAATTTATGCGTCGGATCCGGAGCAAAGCATATGGGAAAACGAACCCAATCTAAACATACTCGGGCTGTCCATGGATAGCGTTGGACAATTCGAAAGAATCAAGGTTATAAATATGCAAATGCATGCATATTTATAACTCTGACGCTTTCGAACGGGAGACACATATTGGTTACGCATACTGATGATTCAAGACACATATATAGCTAGCTATCAAGTTTCATCGGAATAGATCAAATAATTAATGGGGGAGGAGGACATGTCATTTGTGCTCACCCACGAACGAAGGGGCAGAGCTCGTCAAACGCACGGCGAGGTCGTCGAACACCAAACCTCGCAGCGATGAAACAACTGCACATTTAAAACTACCCGATCAACACAATTATATATGATGTTTTTCATAACAAAATCGAAAAATATATGACCTAACTAATAATTCACAAATATATGACCCCGTCGGCTTCTGGAAGGCCAAAGAACACCTTTTCGGGAGGTGTCGGGGGTCGGGGTGTCGTGTCGGTGTCGGGGTGCCGTGTCGGGGTCGGGGTGTCGGGTCGGGGTGCCGGATCGGGGTCGGGGTGCCGTGTCGGTGTCGGGGTCGGGGTGTCGGGTCAGGCTCGGGGTCGGGGTGTCGGGGTCGGGGTTGGGGTCGGGGTCTCGGGGTCGGGGTGTCGGGTCGGGGTGCTGGGTCGGGGTCGGGGTGCCGTGTCGGTGTCGGGGTCGGGGTGTCGGGTCAGGCTCGGGGTCGGGGTCTCGGGGTCGGGGTGTCGGGTCGGGGTGCCGGGTCGGGGTCGGGGTGCCGTGTCGGTGTCGGGGTAAGGGTGGGTGTGGTGTCAGGGTGTCGGTGTCGGGGTGTCGTGTCGGTGTCGGGGTCTCGGGGTCGGGGTGTCGGGTCGGGGTGCCGGGTCGGGGTCGGGGTGCCGTGTCGGTGTCGGGGTCGGGGTGTCGGGTCAGGCTCGGGGTCGGGGTGTCGGGGTCGGGGTCGGGGTCGGGGTGTCGGGGTCGGGGTGTCGTGTCGGTGTCGGGGTGCCGTGTCGGGGTCAGGGTCTCGGGGTCGGGGTGTCGGGTCGAGGTGCCGGGTCGGGGTCGGGGTGCCGTGTCGGTGTCGGGGTGTCGGGTCAGGCTCGGGGTCGGGGTGTCGCGGTCGGGGTGTCGGGGTCGGGGTCTAGGGGTCGGGGTGTCGTGTCGGGGTGCCGGGTCGGGGTCGGGTTTTTTTCCTCTTTTTTCCTTTTCTTCTTCTTCCTCTTCTTCCTTTTCTTCCTTTTCTTCCTTTTTTTCCTTCTTCTTCTTCTTCTTCTTCTTCTTCTTCTTCTTCTTCTTCCTCCTTTCCTTTTTCCTCTTCTTCTTCTCCTCCTCTCCTCTTTCTTCTTCTTCTTCTTCTTCTTCTTCTTCTTCTTCTTCTTCTTCCTCTTCTTCTTTTTTCTTCTCCTCCTCCTCCTCTTCTTCTTCCTTTCCTTTTTTCCTCTTCTTCTTCTCCTCCTCTCCTCTTTTTCTCTTCTTCTTCTTCTTTCCTCAAACTAAACTAAACCTAAAACTAAACCTAAATCTAAAACTAAAACTAAATCTAAACTAAACATAAACCTAAAACTAATAAAACAGAAAAAAAGGAAAAAACTAAATCTAAACCTAAAACTAAACTAAAACTAAACCTAAAACTAAAACTAAAACTAAAACTAAATCTAAACATAAACCTATAACTAAAAAAACAGAAAAAAGGAAAAAAAGAGGAGGTAGAGCTCACCTGGGGCAGGGCCGGTGGAGGAGGGGGGCGGGGCGGTGGAGGAGGTGGCCGGTGGAGGAGGGCGGCCTGGGGCAGCGGCGCCGGGCCCGGGGCGGTGGGGCGCGGGGGGGCTGGGGCGCCGGGGCGGCGGGGGGCCGGGGCGGGGGGGGGGGGGGCGACGGGGCGGTGGGGCGGCGGGGGGCCGGGGCGGCGGGGGCGACGGGTGGTGGGGCGACGGCGCGCGGCAGTGGCGACGGGGCGGGGGGCCGGTGGGGCGGCGGGGTGGTGGGGCGACCGGGCGGCGGCGAGTGGTGGGGGCGGCGGCGCGCAGCGGGCGGCGGCGGCGGCGGTGGGGTGGGATGCGGTGGCGGGGCGCGTAGGGGAGGAGAGAGAGAGGGAGAGAACAGAGAGTAACGGGCGGGGGGGTACGGGCCGTTAGGTAGTCTCCTCTTTGCCGTCTGCCAATCTTTGCCGTCCGCCTTTTTGTCTCTTTGCCGTCTGCTAGCAGACGGCAAAGAGGTGGGGCGTTCAGTTTTTTCCAAACGGGCGGGGGGGGGGGGGGTGGGGGCCACCTCTCTCTTTGCCGTCTGCCAGCAGACGGCAAAGACTCTTTGCCGTCCGCTGGCAGACGGCAAAGAGCTCGCAGATGGCAAAGACCTGTTTTGTCGTCTGCCATTTCTTTGCCGTCTGCTTTTGGGTAGCTGATGGCAAAGAGCTTCTTTGCCGTCAGCTAGCAGACGACAAAGAGCTGGCAGATGGCAAATTAGCTGATTCCAGTAGTGTGACCCAATAAGGTGGTGTCATGCCTAGTACACCTAGGCGGAGGACCTATTGTTATAGTATCCTTTGTTAGCAAGGTTATCCATTCTTCCATGAGGAAATTGTAAGACTTATTCTACAAGCTGTTCCTGATGGATTCTTCGTGTATTCAGAGTTTGAACTTTGCTTGAAGACCATGTCAATGCTATCTCGAAGCGTCTCTCTGGTACTCCGATTTTACAATAAGCACATTTGTAGCACAATGCAAAATGTTTCTTGATCAATTATCCAAACACCGTTGTATGGGTAATGTCATGAAATTTCTTTCCCCTTTTCTGAAGGGTTTTCTACTTTATATCCTGCCATGGATATCATGCTTTGCTTGTCCTCGGGAAGGGTATACCCCTGGCATATGTGTCAAACACATTTTCCTTTCCATTGTTCTGTTTGATCTGATGCTCACATTTTCCTTTCCATTGATTTGTTTAATCTTCCTTGTGATCCATATGATCTAAGCAGTAATATTCTTTTGCTTATGTAAACACCTTGGTGTACAACCGTGTCAGTAAGACCCTGTTGCATTTGTCGATAGCATTCCGGTAACCACCGATGGACGAGAACTTTGCCTATTGGTCCGCCTCGTTCAACAAGCAGGAAAATGGTTCTCTTCATCCCTCGCTCTTGGTATCGATGTTGTTGCCGACATAACTGACAGGCTACCCTCTGACATGCCTTGCTATTGTGACTGTGCAAGATGTCAGCCCCCTTTCTACCTTGAACCACATGGTGGGCCCATAACCCACAGTTCCACAAGATCGAAACCTGACTGTCCTGTACACCCTGTTGCCAAAGTTATTCCTAGAGCTTGACTCGTATGTAGTTCACGGGCCACCTGCCTAGTGATCTATTCTGGTATCAGACGCAATACTTATTCCCATTGCTCTGAACCCCTTTCACATTTCGTATCAGGCGTCGAACGATTGCCTATGTGCTTGAAACTTCTTATTGTACCTTTGAACTTTACTCTCGATGTGTTTTAATTGTTCAACTCGAGAGGTACTCATATGCTCATTCATGGGTTAATCCCAGATTATTACCCTTATAGCATTATGTCTTTGCCGATCTGCCCCGTTACCTATTCGTAAGCACGAAGGGACCCCCGAAGAAAGGATGACGACTTCATAATGATGACCCGAATCAGTGGAATGAAGACATCAATGTAATGGATCGATCTCTTCGAGAACAGCAGCCAAGATTGAGAAGATCCATTAGAATTTCGTAACCAGACCTTTCCCCTTACTCTACCTCTTAAATCTCGGGACGAGATTTCTTGTAGTGGAGGAGAATTGTGACGCCCGGATAATTAAGCTACAGTAACCCTCTACTAATGTTGCCACGTCACCACGATTACTGTTGATAATCTCGCGATGATTCAAAACTCGTTCAAATTCAAATTTAAAATAAAGTCAAACTAGAAAAGTTTTTCAAAATTCAAAACTAAAATGTTCTAAATGTACCAAGTAATTCATAATAAATATTGGTGGAGAAATCACACTTTTATAAAGTAGTTAAATGCACTATAATAAATAAAATAGTGGTAAAACTATTAATTAAATGCTCCTAAATTAATAAACAAGTACAAACTACTTTCTAAAATGTGTCAAATTGTTTGTGGCTGTGGCATAAATTGTAACATCTATTTGGGTGCCACTTTAGTATTTTTACTAAAACTAAAATTATAAGAAAACTAAAAAGAAACATAGGGAAAATAAAACAAAAATAAAAGAAAGAAGAAAGGACCCCCCTTGGCCAACCGGGCCAGACGGCCCAGCCGGCCAGGCCAGCAACCGGACCAACCCCCGCTCCATAACCCCACAAGGGGGAAACCCTAACCACCCCGACCGCACACTCTCGCCCACACCCCGTCGCCACTCTCTCTTCCCCTCCCGATCGGATCTGGATCGGGGACGACCCCCCCTCGCCACCCCTGGACATCGACGCCGTCGCCCGTCGCCATCGCCACCTCGCCGGAGCCTCTTCGCCGGAACGTCGCCCCGTCCTCGTCTCCCCCTCGATGGCTCCATCGAGCCTCGCCGCCCCGATCCCCTGCGGCCGCTGTTGAGGCCCCCCGGCCTCCTCTTTCCCCCACATCCCGCGCTCACCACAACCCCGCCGAACCCATGGCCGCACCTTCGCACGCGCGCCCGCGTCCGGACCATGCCCGCAGCGCCCGCCTCCGCAGCCGCCCGCGCATGCCCCTGCGCTTGCCCGCCTCCTAGCGCTCGCTCCCAGCCTGGCCACGCCCCTGCGCCTCAGGCACACGCATGCGCGCGCCCGGGGCCACGTCTCGCTCGCGTGCGCCCGCCCGTCGCCTCATCGCCGCTGCTCTGCTGCTAGCCCTGGCCGCCGGCGCCCCGCCGTGCCCGGCCACCCGCCGCTGCTCCCGGCGGCTTTGGCGAGCCCCCCCGCGCGCACCACCGCCTCTGACCGGGCCTCCAGCGCCCGCGCACACCGCCTCCCCCGCGCACGCCCGCCTTCACATCGCTCCGCCGTGCCCGTGCCCACTGCCTAGCTTGCCCTGCTGCGTGCTCGACGTCCCACCGCGGCCCTGCTCGCACCGCTCGCCCACGGCCGCCTGCGGCCAACCCCCACCCGCGCCCGGCTCATCCACCGCCGCCGCCGATCACTCCGTGGTTGTGCCTGGCGCCCACGACCGGATCCGCCCCCAGTCCAGCGCCCGCGCCCGCATAACCACCGCCCGATTGGCCTCATGTGCCACTGAACCGTGGGGCCTAGCCCGTGTAAACGAAATTAAAAGAAAATAAAATAAAAATGAATTAATAAAATTAATAATTAATTACTGAATTAATTAAGTTAATTAATCTAATTAACTAGTTAGTTTAATTAAAAAGTAATTAGATTAGCTAAATCCCAATTAACCTAAATAGGGTATGACAGGTGGGTCCCGCACGTCAGTTTGACCAGTCAACACCTCTGTTGACTGCTGACATCATGCTGACGTCATGATGATGCAATAATACTAATTTCGAATTAATTTAATAATAATAATTTAGAAAATGATTTAAAACTTTAAAAATTAATATAAAATGAACCGTAGCTCAGATGGAAAAACTTTGTACATGAAAGTTGCTCAGAACGACGAGATGAATCCGGATACGCATCCCGTTCGTCCGCCACACATCCCTAACCTATCGAACTCGCAACTTTCTCCCTTCGGTTCATCTGTCCGAAAAAGCAAAACACCGGGGATACTTTCCCGGATGTTTCCCCCCTTCGCCGGTATCACCTACTACCGCGATTGGGCACCCCTAGCAACGCTCATTGCCATGTCATGCATCGTCATGTATTTGTTTGCATTATATTTATTGTTTCTTCCCCCTCTTCTCTCACTAGACTCCGAGACCGACGTCGCTGCTACCCAGTACGACTACGGTGTTGACGACCCCTCCTTCTCGGCTGAGCTTCCAGGCAAGCCCCCCTCCTTGAATACCAGATATCGCCTATTCTTCTCTATACTGCTTGCACTAGATTAGTGTAGCATATTACTGCTTTCCGATTAATCCTATTCTGATGCATAGTCTGTCTTTGCTACTACTGTTGTAACCTTTACCTGCAATCCTACATGTTTAGTATAGGGTGCTAGTATTCCATCTGTGGCCCTACCTTCTTGTCCGTCTGCTGTGCTATACTATCGGGCCGTGATCACTCGGGAGGTGATCACGGGTATATACTATATACTTTATACATGATACATGTGGTGACTAAAGTCGGGTCGGCTCGTGGAGCACCCGCGAGTGATTCACGGATTGGGGGCTGAAAGGACGTTTGGCCCAACGGCCCTTTGTGTGGATCTTTGTGGCGGAGCAACAAGGCAGGTTGAGACTACCTAGGTGAGAGGTGGGCCTGGCCCTGGTCGGCGTTCGCGGTTACTTCATAATAACACGCTTAACGAGATCTTGGTATTTGATCTGAGTCTGGCCACTGGCCTATACGCACTAACCAACTACGCGGGAACAGTTATGGGCACTCGGGGTCGTGGTATCAGCTGAAGCCTTCGTGACGTCAGCGACTGAGCGGCGCGCGTCGGATTGGACTGGAACGCGTGCTAGGCTAGGTCTGCTTCCGGCCGCCCTCGCAACGTGCAGGTGTGCAATGGGCGATGGGCCCAGACCCCTGCGCCATAGGATTTAGACCGGCGTGCTGACCTCTCTGTTGTGCCTAGGTAGGGCTGCGACGTGTTGATCTTCCGCGGCCGGGCATGACCCAGAAAAGTGTGCCCGGCCAAATGGGATCGAGCGTGTTGGGTAATGTGGTGCACCCCTGCAGGGAAGTTTATCTATTCGAATAGCCGTGTCCCTCGGTAAAAGGACGACGCGGAGTTGTACCTTGACCTTATGACAACTAGAACCGGATACTTAATAAAACACACCCTTCCAAGTGCCAGATACAACCCGGTGATCGCTCTCTCACAGGTCGACGAGGAGAGGATCGTCGGGTAGGATTATGCTATATGATGCTACTTTGTGAACTTACCATCTACTCTCTTCTACATGCTGCAAGATGGAGGCTGCCAGAAGCGTAGTCTTCGACAGGATTAGCTATCCCCCTCTTATTCTGGCATTCTGCAGTTCAGTCCACCGATATGGCCCCTTTACACATATACCCATGCATATGTAGTGTAGATCCTTGCTTGCGAGTACTTTGGATGAGTACTCACGGTTGCTTTTCTCCCCCTTTTCCCCCTTTCCTTTCTTCCTGGTTGTCGCAACCAGATGCTGGAGCCCAGGAGCCAGACGCCACCGTCGACGACGACTCCTACTACACCGGAGGTGCCTACTACTACGTGCAGCCCGCTGACGACGACCAGGAGTAGTTTAGGAGGATCCCAGGCAGGAGGCCTGCGCCTCTTTCGATCTGTATCCCAGTTTGTGCTAACCTTCTTAACGCAAACTTGTTTACTTATGTCTGTACTAAGATATTGTTGCTTCCGCTGACTCGTCTATGATCGAGCACTTGTATTCGAGCCCTCGAGGCCCCTGGCTTGTATTATGATGCTTGTATGACTTATTTATGTTTTTAGAGTTGTGTTGTGATATCTTCCCGTGAGTCCCTGATCTTGATCGTACACGTTTGCGTGCATGATTAGTGTATGATTGAATCGGGGGCGTCACAAGTTGGTATCAGAGCCAACCGCCTGTAGGAATCCCCCTTTCCACCTCCTTGGCCGAAGTCGAGTCTAGTCATTGCAAAACTTTTACTAACATGGCTGTGTGTCTTACGGACCCACGTCGCCATTAGGTGGTATTAGGATCTGAAAGGATCGATATAGTTGACTAGAGGGGGGGGGGTGAATAGGCAACTAACAATTTTTAGCTTTTCTGTATCAATTTAAACTTTGCATCAAAGTAGGTTGTCTAGATATGCAACTAAGTGAGCAACCTATATGATGCAATGACAACACGCACACAAGCAAGCAAGGGATTTAACACAAGTAAGCTTGTGAAAGTAAAGGGACGAGATAACCAAGAGTGGAGCCGGTGAAGACGAGGATGTGTTACCGAAGTTCCTTCCTTTTGAGGGGAAGTACGTCTCCGTTGGAGCGGTGTGGAGGCACAATGCTCCCCAAGAAGCCATTGGGGCCACCATATTCTCCTCACGCCCTCACACAATGCGAGATGCCGTGATTCCACTATTGGTGCCCTTGAAGGCGGCGACCGGGCCTTTACAAACAAGGTTGGGGCAATCTCCACAACTTAATGGGAGGCTCCCAACGACACCACAAAGCTTCACCACAATGGACTATGGCTCCGCGGTGACCTCAACCGTCTAGGGTGCTCAAACACCCAAGAGTAACAAGATCCGCTAGGGATAAGTGGGGGGAATCAAATTTCTCTTGGTGGAAGTGTAGATCGGGGCCTTCTCAACCAATCCCGAGCAAATCAACAAGTTTGATTGGCTAGGGAGAGAGATCGGGCAAAAATGGAGCTTGGAGCAATAATGGAGCTTTTGGGGGAAGAGGTAGGTCAACTATGGGGAAGAAGACCTCCTTATATAGTCGGGGGAACAATCCAATCGTTACCCCTCACAACAGCCCCGCAGAGGGCGGTACTACCGCTCCCCCGACGGTACTACCGTGGAGATTGGAGGGCAAGGGAGATACAGACTCGGGCGGTACTGCCGCGGTGGTAGGGCGGTACTACCGCTCATGAGCGGCACTGCCGCTCTACTGCCGCTGGGAAGTACCGCACAATCCGACACGAAAAAGACTCCTCGAGTCGACGCGGTAGAGGCCTGGTACCGCAGCGGTACTACTGCTGAGGACCCACCGGCGGTACTACCGCTGTGGAGCGGTACTGCCGCCTGTGACTCCTAAGCGGTACTACCGCTGGGTACCGCGGTACTACCGCTGGGACCAGACTCAGCCCAAAGAAGGGGGAAAGAGACCTCCAAAGAAACAGAAAGGCTCAGAGGGTGTAAAGAGGATGTGTACGTGTTGATTCCACCCTAGCCTTACCAAAACGGACCCCCTCTTGATAGTACGGTGACTCCTACGAAACTAGTCCACCAGAAAAGAAGCGAAAGAGCTACACCGTCTTGAATGACACCCCGAGGGGAAAGAAATCGTCTCGTGCCAAATGATGAATCTATGAAATGCTCAAAGCACACGATTAGTCCGCAAACATGTTGTCATCAATCACCAAAACTACATCTAGAGAGATATGCCTTAACAGGATCTTTTACTCCTCGTATATACTCTGGGATTCTGATCTCTCTTCTATTCGGGTTAAATGGTTTTGCTAACTCTAACTCTAGGTTCTCGTAAATACTTTCTCCCGGAGAGCTCCTTCATTCCAGATGATGGCTGGCTTCACCAGAAGATTCCGAAGATACGCTTCCATATTCTCTCGAGACTTTGTGCCCACCGCTTTTGCTATTCCCGACCATCGATAAACCCTTATGGATAACTACATACACTTGTTGTCCATAGCTTCACTTCCAATTGTTCTTGTTATTACAAGATACCCTGAAATACTTCAGATATGCCGAGAATGTTTAGCTGAGCACACATCTGAAGAGCTTCACCAAAGTATTCAGGATCCTTTTCCATGGCATCCGTGTCGATGGAGCGAACATCAACATAGAGATTCTTCTTGGCCTTGATCACATCAAAGTAGATGGCAAACTGAAAGCGGTTCCAGAACGGGCGGTTGACAAAATTGGGTTCTTGGTCTTCCGCATAGGGGTTGCGGCGACGCCTTTCCCAGAACTCCTTAGCAGACAACTCAGTCACAGTCTTGCCCCTTGGCTTCGGCCTGTTGGCAAGTTTCTTCTGGTGTGGAGGCGGAGGTGCCGCACTCGAGGAAGCACCTACTGACTCAGAGGTGTGGTAGCGCTTTGATGTTGCACGACCGGGGTTGACACGGCGGACTTGCTGCTCAGGATGTTCATCACCTGGAACCAAACACACGAACAGAAGAACCAACTCGAAAGAAAGAGCGTAAGCTTTCAAACAAAACAACATGGATCAAACAATGGTAGGAAAATGATGGAATCTGGCAGGCAGCGGTAGTACCGCTGGCCATAGGCGGCAGTACCGCGCAAGCGGTAGTACCGCTCCAGCGGGAGCGGTAGTACCGCTCAAGACTGGGAAACAACGTTTCCTACTTCCGTGGTCAGATCCAGCACTACCGGACTGCCAAATTCAAAAATAATCCTGCCAAAACTTAATCCACACAGTCTAGACGCCTTCTCCAAACTACTCAAGCCGAGATTTAGCCAAAAATCTAGAGATGCAACCACTATTGCCCCAAAAACGCTAGATCTGAGAACTAGACAAAAAGAGAGAAGGAACGAGGGCAATACCGGCATCCATGGCAAGAGGACGAGGTGGGGATCGACTCCACCACAGGGAATGGAGAGGGAAGGCCCGGAGACGGCAGCCCGCCGGAGCCCTCCCGCGGCGAGGCGAGGTTGGAGAGAGGAAGAGAGACGAGGGGGCAGTGCAAATGGGTATGGGGGAGGAGAAACCTCCCCCTGCCCTGACATAACCCCTAGTCCCGCCCCCCAGCGGTAGTGCCACTCGGGTGGGCGGTAGTACCGCTTGTCAACATAAGCGGTAGTACCGCGCACCACCAGCGGTAGTACCGCCCAGCCAAGACTCCAAAGACTAGACACAAAAGGCTTAGCTCAAAAAGAAAAAGAAAAACAAACGGCAAGAAGAGAGAGCAAACACAAAGCAACAAAAACAAAAACACCAGCGAGAGGACAAGAACCACACACCTCTTCAAGAGAGGGCGGTGGCCGAGGCCACCTATGTTTGAGTCAATTGGTATGGCACCGCAAAGAATTATCCTTGGGCCCATGACCAAAACTCGTCTTTCAAGCACAAGTACCATAAAAAATGGCTAATGTGAAAGAGTTGATCAATTTATGCATAATAAGGGGAGGGAGAGTTCATTAAGAGAACAACACTCCCCCTATGTCCATGCCTACACCTAAACAAGATAACAAGTCGAGTATGGTGGGGAGTGCAAGTGTTCAAGCAACATTGCTCGAATCAATGATATTTAGCTCATGCCTTAACTCGCGAAATCTTGCTTCATTTAACGGCTTCGTGAAAATATCTGCAAGGTTATCATGAGTGTTGACATAGTTGAGCTCGATCTCCCCTCGCCTAATATGATCCCGGATGACGTGATACCGAATCTCAATATGCTTCGTCTTGAAGTGTTGCACTGGGTTGAGAGAAATCTTGATGGCACTTTCATTGTCACACCAAAGAGACACTTTGTCACAAATGACACCGTAATCCTTTAAAGTTTGCCTCATCCATAAGAGTTGTGCACAACAACTCCCGGCCGCCACATACTCCGCTTCGGTGGATGAGAGAGACACACAACTTTGCTTTTTAGAAGACCAACTTACCAGAGAGCAACCAAGGAATTGGCACCCTCCGGAAGTGGACTTCCTATCCACTTTGTCTCCCGCCCAATCCGAGTCCGAATACCCTACAAGCTTGAAGTTTGCTCCTCTTGGGTACCATAAGCCAAAGTTTGGGGTATGAGCCAAATATCGAAAGATTCGCTTGACCGCCACAAAGTGGCTTTCCTTAGGTGCGGCTTGAAAACGTGCACAAATTCCCACACTCAACATGATATCCGGTCTAGATGCACAAAGGTAAAGTAATGAACCAATCATGGAGCGATATACCTTTTGATCCACCGCTTTACCATTGGGATCGATGTCAAGTTGGCACTTGGTGGGCATTGGAGTGGACGCCGGCTTGACATCACTTAGCTTGAATCTCTTGAGCATGTCTTGAGTGTATTTGGCTTGGTTGATGAAGGTTCCTTCTCTTCTTTGCTTTACTTCGAAACCGAGAAAGAACTTCAACTCTCCCATGGAAGACATCTTGAACTTTGAGGTCATGAGTGCGGCAAATTCCTCATTGAAAGCTTTGTTAGGGGAACCAAAGATAATGTCATCAACATATAGTTGGCACACAAACAACTCCCCTTTGACCTTCTTATTAAAAAGAGTGGGGTCGATTAGCCCATCTTCAAACCCACGATCTTGTAACAACTCGGTAAGGTGGTCATACCACGCACGTGGGGCTTGTTTAAGGCCATAGAGTGCCTTATCGAGTTGATACGCATGATTGGGAAAGTAGGGATCCTCGAACCCGGGGGGTTGCTTGACATACACCAACTCATTAATAGGACCATTAAGAAAAGCACTCTTCACATCCATTTGTTGCAACTTAAAGTTGTGATGAGAAGCATAAGCAATCAACAAACGAATAGATTCAAGGCGAGCAACGGGAGCAAAGGTTTCACCGTAGTCGATACCCTCGACTTGGGAGTAGCCTTGTGCCACCAATCGTGCCTTGTTGCGGATGATGGTCCCATGAGCATCTTGCTTGTTCTTGAATATCCACTTGGTTCCAATGACATTGTGGTTCCCCGTTGGCCTTGGCACTAATCTCCACACCTTGTTGTACTCGAAGTTGTTGAGTTCTTCATGCATGGCATTGAGCCAATCCGGATCTTCGAGAGCTTCATATACCTTTTGGGGTTACACACAAGAGACAAACGCGTGATGTTCACAATAGTTTGCCAATTGTCTACGAGTGCTTACCCCCTTTTGAATGCTTCCAAGCACATTCTTCATGAGATGACCCTTGGTGGAGAGCTTGGAAGCAATCTTGGCGGCACGACGCTCCAATTCCTCCTTGGAGGTGAGTTGAGGAGCGGTCACTTGATCATCTTGAGCGCCGTCTTGAGCTTGTTCTTGATCTTGAACTCGCTCGGAGGAGAGAACTTGACCTTGGGCATCACTTGGTGTGTCTCCACCGTCTTGAGCATGATCTTGCCCTTGGTCTTGTTCATGAGGTTGAGGGCCTTCACTTTGTGCTTCGGAAGCGTGTGGGCCTTGGGTTGGTGATGGCTCCACTTGAGTGGAGCATTGTCCTTCTCCTTCGGCCACAAGGGGTTCCTCAATGGGTAGGATAAAACCAACACCCATTCTTCTTATGGCTTGAGGAGGAATTTCATCAGCTACATCACAAGTGCCACTTTGCTCCACTTGGGAGCCGTTATTCTCATCAAACTCCACGTTACACGTCTCCTCAATAAGTCCCGTGGATTTATTGAGGACACGGTAAGCATGAGAGTTTGTAGCATAACCAACAAATATGCCCTCATATGCTCTAGCCTCAAATTTAGACAACCGAACACCTTTCTTGAGAATGAAACACTTACACCCGAACACCCGAAAGTACTTGAGGTTGGGCTTGTTACCGGTGAGTATCTCATATGTAGTCTTGTTCAAGCCCTTGCGGAGGTAGAGCCGATTGGATGCATGACACGCGGTGTTGATGGCTTCGGCCCAAAAGTTGTATGGAGACTTGAACTCCGCCATCATGGTCCTTGTGGCATCCATCCACGTCCGGTTCTTCCTCTCCGCAACACCGTTTTGTTGAGGGGTGTAAGGTGCAGAATATTGATGCTTGATCCCCTCATCACTAAGAAACTCATCCAAGGTGTAGTTCTTGAACTCGGTGCCATTGTCACTTCTTATTGTCAAGATCTTTGCATTGTGTTGACGTTGGGCTTCATTTGCAAAGTCAATGACGGTTTGTTGGGTCTCACTCTTCCTCTTGAAGAAATACACCCAAGTGTATCTTGAATAGTCATCCACAATCACCAAGCAATACTTTCTACCCCCAAGACTATCAAAGGATGGAGGCCCAAAGAGATCCAAATGAAGGAGCTCCAAAGGCCTCTTCGAGTAAATGAGAGTCGTGGGAGGGTGAGCCTTCTCATGAAGCTTTCCTTCGATACAAGCACTGCAAGCACGATCTTTAGCAAAACTAACGTTCGTTAGTCCACGGACATGGTTCCCCTTGAGAAGACTTTGCAAAGATCTCATATTGACATGGGCTAAACGGCGATGCCAAAGCCATCCCACGTCAACTTTAGCCATTAGGCATGTCGCGGTCTTAGTGGGTCGCTCCAAAAAGTTAATCACATAGAGACCGTTCTCGACATGCCCAACAAAGGCTACTTTAAGAGTCTTGCTCCACAAGAGGGCCACGGTATCAATATCAAAGAAGGTGGCAAAACCCATGATTGCAAGTTGACGAACGGAAAGTAAATTGTATGCAAGGGACTCAACAAGCATGACTTTCTCGATCGTGAGATCATGAGAAATGACTACTTTGCCGAGTCCCAATACCTTAGAAAACGAGGTATCACCCCACTCGACATTGGTGGGCATAGATGGAATCTTGTGCACGTCCACCACCAAGTCCTTGCTTCCGGTCATATGATTTGTAGCTCCACTATCGAGCAACTATTATCCCCCACCGGAAGCAAACACCTACAAGAGATCAATGCTTGGTTTTAGGTACCCATTTTGTAATGGGTCCTTTGATGTTAGTAACAAGGGTCTTAGGAACCCAAATATACCATTCAATATACTCATGAGGAGAACCAACAAATTTGTCATAAACATGCCCATCACTAGCACGACATAGCACATAAGAAGGATTAAAGTCGCCGGCTTTGTTGGAAGAGGTGGCATTGCCCTTCTTGACACCGCCACCCTTCGCATTGTTCTTCTTCTCCTTGGAAGCACCCTCTCCCTCCTTCACAAAAGTTTGCTTGAGAGGAGGAGGTCGTTTGGTCTTGTCATTCTTCTTCTTGTTCTTGGGCTTGCGTGCGAACCCAATCCCCTCCTTGGCCACAACTTCCTTTTGATTGCTCAAAAGGTCGTTGAAGTTCTTCTCACCTTGTATGCATGAAAGAAGGCCTTTCTCAAGTTGATCCTTCAACTTAGCATTCTCCTCAACAAGATGCACATGCTCACAACAAGGGTTAGTAGCATTTGCATTATCAATTAACACCATATGAGGAAAGGTGGCTTTCTCCTTAGTTAGCTTCACTTGGAGTTGATCATGAGACTCCTTGAGGCTAGCATGAACACCCTTCAAGACTTTGTGAGCCTTGTCAAGAATGTCAAACTCCTCTTTGAGTCTAGCAAGATCAACCCCAAGCTTTGCCTTCTAGGAGTTTAGCACACGAGACACAACAAGAGCATGATCAAGATCTTTCTTTAACTTAGCATGATCATCGTTGTATGACTCCTCAAGAGCCAAACGAAGACCACGCTCTTCCTCAAGAGCATTGGAAAGATCCGAAATCTCATCGGCATAGTCACGACTATGCCCCTCCATCTTAGAGATGGTGTCTTCGTGAGCCTCGATCATGTCATTGGCTTCACCAAGTTGTTCCAAGAGAGCAACGAAGTGCTTCTTGGATCTACCCTTGAGTTTACCCATAAATGTCTCAAACTTATTTTCCTCCACATTTGTCCCCTCATGTTCATCAATGCTATCCGTCGAAGAAGGATGATTAATGATGGTAGTTTTGATGTTGGGGGTTACCTTGTTGGTGGCTTTAGCCATGATGCACTTGGCGGTGATGTTCTCATTGGGTGAGTCGAAGAGAGACATCCGTGGAGTCATCGCAATGGCAACGGAGGCCATGTCAACCGACTCACCATCTTCATCATCGTCATCATCCTCATTGTACTCTTCTTGTACCACCAATGCCTTGGGAGGAGTCTTCTTGGTGAAGTTGCTCTTGTTGGGGAACGACTTGGTCTTGTCCTTTCGAATGAGCTTGTGTAACACCCACGATGCGGCTATATCTCCCACGTGTCGAGGCACGACTTAGAGGCATAACCGCATAGTGGTTTTGTCGCAAGAAGGGTCATCTTCACACAATCCCATGTAATGAACAAGAATGGGATAAAGAGTTGGCTTACAATCGCCACTTCACACAATACATAAATATCATTCATACATCATCCAAAATACAATCATATAGACCGACTACGGTCAAAATCCAGATGAAAATAAGACAACCCCAAATGCTAGATCCCCGATCGTCCCAACTGGGCTCCACTACTGATCATCAGGAAAAGACACATAGTAACGACCACGTTCCTCGTCGAACTCCCACTTGAGATCGACGCCATCGTCTGCACTGGCATCGTCGACACCTGCAACTATTTTGGAAGTATCTGTGAGTCACGGGGACTCAGCAATCTCACACCCGCGAGATCAAGACTATTTAAGCTTGTAGGAAAGGATGGTGCAAAGAGGTGGAGCTGCAGCGGCAAAAGCATATATGGTGGCTAACTTGCGCAAATGAGAGCGAGAAGAGAAGCAATGGAACGGACGTCATCTAGCAATGACCAAGAAGTGATCCTGAACACCTACTTACGTCATACATAACTCAGACCGTGTTCACTTCCCGGACTCCGCCGAGAAGAGACCATCACGGTTACACACGCACTTGGTGTATTTTAATTGGGTCAAGTTACAAGTTATCTACAACCGGACATTAACAAATTCCCATCTGCCTCATAACCGCGGGCACGGCTTTCGAAAGATAATACCCTGCAGGGGTGTCCCAACTTAGCCCATCATAAGCTCTCACGGTCAACGAAGGATAAACCTTCTCCCGGAAAGACCCGATCAGTCTCGGAATCCCGGTTTATAAGACATCTCGACAATGGTAGAACAAGACCAGCAAAGCCGCCCGAATGTGCCGACAAATCCCGATAGGAGCTGCACATATCTCGTTCTCAGGGCACACCGGATTGTCCAAGCTTCCGATAGGCCAGTCCAGAGTTGCCCCTGGTGGCCACCGGCGGCTGACAGTTTGGACCAATACTCAGAGGAGCACTGGCCCGGGGGTTTAAAACAAAGATGACCCTCGGGCTCTAGAAAACCCGGGGGAAAAAGGTATAGGTCGCAAATGGTAAAACCAAGGTTGGGCCTTGCTGGAGGAGTTTTATTCAAGGCGAACTGTCAAGGGGGTCCCATAAATCACCCGACCGCGTAAGGAACGCAAACTCAAGGAACATAATCCCGGTATAACAGTAACTAGGGCGGCAAGAGTGGAACAGAACACCAGGCATAAGGCCGAGCCTTCCACCCTTTACCAAAATATATAGATGCATTAATTAAAAGAGATATTGTGAAATCCCGACATATCCATGTTCCGGCATGGAACAAACTTCAACTTCACCTGCAACTAGCAACGCTATAAGAGGGGCTGAGCAAAAGCGGTAACATAGCCAAACAACGGTTTGCTAGGAAAGGATGGTTAGAGCTGACATGGCTAAAATGGGAGACATGATATAGCAAGTGATAGGTAGCGAGCATGGCAATAGAGCGAACAACTAGCATAGCAAAGATAGAAGTGATTTCGAGGGGTGGTCATCTTGCCTGCAAGATTCTCAGAGTTGTCAAAAGCTTGATCCTCGTAAGCGTACTCGACAGGTTCCTCGTTCACGAACTCGTCTCCCGGCTCTACCCAAGACAAGAACACAACAAACGGAACCACAATCAACAACGAGAAATGCGCAAGCAACATGATGCAAAACATGTATGATATGCGAGATATGATATGCGATGCATATGCGTGCTCCGGAAGGAAAATGATGAACATGGCAGTAACTTGGCAAACCAAGCATGCCACTGGAAAGATGAGATGATTTCGGTCGAAATCGATATAAAGATCACCGGAATCGGATGCACGGTTTGCAAAAGGCAAGCAAAACAAGAATGACACGAATCTGCGATAAACAGCAAGATAGCACTTAAAATGCAACAAGTAACAATGCTACAGCACTCCAACATAGCCACAAAGCACATGACAGTAAACTACAGGAGATGCTTGACAAAAGATGAACACTGAGCTACGGCTAGTTCACAACATATCAAGCTCAAACAAGCATGGCAAAAGTGCAAAAGATTACAGGTTCACAGACTTGGTGAAATTACTGGGCATGGCAGAAAACAGCATCAGGTGGCAATGTTCAGAGCACGAAATCAACATGCTACAGGAACTTAACATAGCAAAACAAGGCATGGTAGTGTTCTACTAAATGCACATGACAAAAGTCCCTTAGTGACCATAAGCCAAAAAGGACCAGAAGATATGATGGCAAGCATGTAAACATAGCAAGTTTCGTTATCAGGTTTCAGACTTAGCAGAAAACAGAGCATAGCAGAAATAATAATATGTAGGCCACTTTGTGAGCTTGATGCACTCACTACAGAGCAATGCATGATAAACCAAGCATACCTACAGCAGGATGGCATGTTTATGAAGCTATCCATGGCAAGAACAATTGCATAGCATGTATGGATCAACTACAATAAGCTTGCAAAAATGCATATCATGTTAATAATCTGCCAGAAATATTTTATAGTAAAAGTAGAGCAAGATTGAGTCATGCTATGGTACTCTAAAATTGCAAACAATTGCAGGAATGGATCAATTACAACTATAGCTACAAAACATCCTTACTGGATATCTCCAAAATATGCATGGATCTCTCTGTAGCATCAAGTTTACATGGCAACAAAATTACAGCAGACAAAGACTTGGAGAAATCACTAAGTCCCTGAAATCAGAATTATTACGGGGCCTACTTTGCATGCTTGTGCTAGTCACCACAGTGATCACAAAAATACATGGACTATACCACTGGAAATATGACATGGCATACTTCAAAACACATGTAGAGCTTATGCTCAAAAGATGCACAGAATAAATGATACAAAAATGACAAATCTCCAAGTTCTGATAAGAACCAGAGATTAACAGCAACTAGCCATCTTGCAACGAAGATTTGGGCATCAAGATGACCCCTAATGAACATGGTGCAATTGAACAAAATGAAGAGCATCACGAGACGAACAATTTGACATATTACACGCACGAATCGGAGCTATACGCACAGAGTTATCGCATCGGGAACAGAGCAAGATGCTGAAGATTTTCCAGACTTGGAAAATAAAAAGGGGCTCGGGGTCAACGGGAACAGTACCACTCGATCGGATCTGGCTCGTCGGCCACAGGAGCTCGAGCCCGAGCCCGACGGCGGCGAGGCAGGGACCGGCGGGGCCTGGCCGGAGGAGGGCCCGGCGGCGGAGGAAGGAGGCGGCGCCGGAGGCGGGGGTCGCCGGCGGGGGCGGCGAGCGCCGGCGGGGACGCGGCGGCGGCGGCCGGCCGGCGGAGGAGGCACGGCGGCGCGGGAACCCGAGCGGCGGACGCGGGGCACGGGGCCCGAGGCGGCGGCGGCGGGAGGAGACGGGCCGGAGGGCCGGCGCGCGGGCCCGGCGGGCCGGCGGCGCGGGGACGGCGTGGGGGACACGTGGCGCTCACTGATTGGATGGGACGCGGCGGCGGACGTCGTCCGGCGCGGGCGGACGCGTCCGGCGGCGCGGAGGGAAAAACTTAGGGTTTCGACTGCAGTTTCGTTTTTCGGGATGCCCACTTATAAATAGGTAGAGGGAGCTAGGAGGCTCCAAATGAGGTGCGGTTTTCGCCCACACGATCGTGATCGAACGATCTAGAGCATGGAAGAGAGTTTGGTGGGCTTTGGGCTGGTTTTAGAGGGGGTTTTTGCTGGACACTCAAATGGACATTGCGGAGGCCCGGTTAACCGATGGAGTACCAAACGACCTCCGAATGGAACGAAATTTGACCGGTAGTCTCCGGGTGGTATAATAAGACCACTTGACAAGCCTCGGTACATTCCGAGAAAGTTTGACACACGCACACGAAAGAGAACTAGAGGGGTGCACCAGAGGAGATAGGAGCGCCGGATTGGAAAACGGACAACGGGGAAAATGCTCGGATGCATGAGACGAACACGTATGCGAATGCAATGCACATGATGACATGATATGAAAATGCATGACATGACAAAATGCAAAACGAAAAACAAAACCCGACAACGGAGGGAAAAGCATATCACGTAGCCGAAATGGCAAGAGTCGGAGTTACAAATATGGCAAGTTACATGCGGGGTGTTACAGCTTGCCACCATTGTCTTCCCTCTTCTGGTAAGGGCACTCCGCAACAAAGTGGCTCACATTTCCACAATTGAAACAAGTCCTTACTCGTTGCTTGCCCTTTGCGCCACTTGAATTGTTCTTGTTGAAGTTTGGCCTTGTGTTCTTCTTACTCCAAAATTGCCTTGAAGCGAGAGCCATATGTTCATGATAGGCATACTTCGTATCTTCGAGGTTGCTCTCTTCTTCTTCCTGTTCACCCTCTTTCTCCATACTAACCTTGGCCTTTAGAGCAAGGTTGGGCTTCTTTACTCTTTGAGAGCGAAGAACCGCATTGTCGGCGGTCTTTTCCAAGATGCTCATAGCAACGAACTCATCCAACACGTCACTTGAGGACAAGGTGTGGAAGTCCGGCCTTTGACGAATGACGGAGGACATGGCTTTGTGGTAGGGCATCATTGCCTTGAGGAATTTGCGCTTGATCCAATTGTCATCCGTGTCCTTACTACCATGATCTCGGAGAGAGACCACGAGTTTGGTTACTCTCCGAAAAAGCTCACGAGGTTCTTCATCTTCTTTCATTGCAAACTCGTCGGCTTCATCTTGCACCACTTCATAGTTGGAGCGTTGAATGCTTGCGCTTCCCCGATAGAGGGAAACAACTTGGAGCCAAGCATCTTTGGCCACGGTGTAGGGCCGGAGATGAGGAAGATCTTCGGGTGGGATTGCTTCTTGGATGATGAAGAGAGCATTCTCATTGAATTGATGATCCACAACTTCTCTAGGAGTGAAGTTACTTCGGTCATGCGGATAAAAACCTTCTTCAATGATTCTCCAAAGGTTAGTGTTCACATGATTTAAATGACGCTTAAAACGATAGACCCAAGAATCAAAATCTACATTCTTCTCAATCTTAGGGGCCGGGCCGACATGATTCAAATGAGTGGAAGGGAGCGGTCCACCATAGACAGGTGGAGGTTCCACATGGGCAAAGATGCCGGTGCCATTTTTAGCACTAGAAGAAGGAGCTTTCTCGCTAGTAGCTTCCCCTTTGTCGGAGGTAGCATCCGTCACCTTGTTGGCGGGATCACCCACTTTCAACGGTGCGGTGGAAAGTTTAAGCCCTTCTAAGTATTTATTAAACATGCTTTCGACCTCGGTAGTCATGGAGGTTTTCAATGTGTCCAACGCCACATTTAATTCCTCACGAGAGACCGCGGTTCCCCATCTCCCGTAGACGAGACCGAATATACACCGGAGTGCTCCTCCACACCGTCTACGACGTCAACCATACTCTTCGGACGGTAAAGTCCTTAATAAAGAGACGAGGCTCTGATAGGATCGATATAGTTGACTAGAGGGGGGGGGGGTGAATAGGCAACTAACAATTTTTAGCTTTTCTTTACCAATTTAAACTTTGCATCAAAGTAGGTTGTCTAGATATGCAACTAAGTGAGCAACCTATATGATGCAATGACAACACGCACACAAGCAAGCAAGGGATTTAACACAAGTAAGCTTGTGAAATTAAAGGGACGAGATAACCAAGAGTGGAGCCGGTGAAAACGAGGATGTGTTACCGAAGTTCCTTCCTTTTGAGGGGAAGTACGTCTCCGTTGGAGCGGTGTGGAGGCACAATGCTCCCCAAGAAGCCACTGGGGCCACCATATTCTCCTCACGCCCTCACACAATGCGAGATGCCGTGATTCCACTATTGGTGCCCTTGAAGGCGGCGACCGGACCTTTACAAACAAGGTTGGGGCAATCTCCACAACTTAATGGGAGGCTCCCAACGACACCACAAAGCTTCACCACAATGGACTATGGCTCCGCAGTGATCTCAACCGTCTAGGGTGCTCAAACACCCAAGAGTAACAAGATCCGCTAGGGATAAGTGGGGGGAATCAAATTTCTCTTGGTGGAAGTGTAGATCGGGGCCTTCTCAACCAATCCCGAGCAAATCAACAAGTTTGATTGGCTAGGGAGAGAGATCGGGCAAAAATGGAGCTTGGAGCAATAATGGAGCTTTTGGGGGAAGAGGTAGGTCAACTATGGGGAAGAAGACCTCCTTATATAGTCGGGGGAACAATCCAATCGTTACCCCTCACAACAGCCCCACAGAGGGCGGTACTACCGCATAAGGCAGCGGTACTACCGCTCCCCCGACGGTACTACCGTGGAGATTGGAGGGCAAGGGAGATACGGACTCGGGCGGTACTGCCGCGGTGGTAGGGCGGTACTACCGCTCATGAGCGGCACTGCCGCTCTACTGCCGCTGGGAAGTACCGCACAATCCGACACGAAAAAGACTCCTCGAGTCGACGCGGTAGAGGCCTGGTACCGCAGCGGTACTACTGCTGAGGACCCACCGGCGGTACTACCGCTGTGGAGCGGTACTGCCGCCTGTGACTCCTAAGCGGTACTACCGCTGGGTACCGCGGTACTACCGCTGGGACCAGACTCAGCCCAAAGAAGGGGGAAAGAGACCTCCAAAGAAACAGAAAGGCTCAGAGGGTGTAAAGAGGATGTGTACGTGTTGATTCCACCCTAGCCTTACCAAAACGGACCCCCTCTTGATAGTACGGTGACTCCTACGAAACTAGTCCACCAGAAAAGAAGCGAAAGAGCTACACCGTCTTGAATGACACCCCGAGGGGAAAGAAATCGTCTCGTGCCAAATGATGAATCTCTGAAATGCTCAAAGCACACGATTAGTCCGCAAACATGTTGTCATCAATCACCAAAACTACATCTAGAGAGATATGCCTTAACAGGATCTTTTACTCCTCGTATATACTCTGGGATTCTGATCTCTCTTCTATTCGGGTTAAATGGTTTTGCTAACTCTAACTCTAGGTTCTTATAAATACTTTCTCCCGGAGAGCTCCTTCATTCCAGATGATGGCTGGCTTCACCAGAAGATTCCGAAGATACTCTTCCATATTCTCTCGAGACTTTGTGCCCACCGCTTTTCCTATTCCCGACCATCGATAAACCCTTATGGATAACTACATACACTTGTTGTCCATAGCTTCACTTCCAATTGTTCTTGTTATTACAAGATACCCTGAAATACTTCAGATATTCCGAGAATACTTTGTGCCTACTGCTTTGCAGTTACTAGCCGCATAAATACCCCTACGGATAATTCCTCCCACTTGCCGAGTATCCGCTCATCCCTAGTCGTTCATGTGTTTCTCATAAGTCCTCGAAATACCATTCGATTTTCTGAAAATCCTCAGCAGCCCAGTGCTCTTGATTTCCTGGCCTTCCTGCATTATGGTTAATTCCATACTTCTAGTAATCTTCATTGACATCCTTTGTCACTATCATTTCGAGTCACTTGATTCGATATGTTGCGAATGCTCGCAATCCTCAACCATATCCTATAATTCATCCTTTCGGCTCAGACGCCATTTTAAACATGAGCTGAATCTCGACCAACCAAATTGCCATCGATTGTACCCCTAAGGCTATTCAACTTATCCATCCCTAATCAGAGCATTGCTTCTGATATGTTATCTTGGAATTCATAATTCCTTTGCATTTGAGCTTTGAGTTAGTTAGTTGTTTCTATAATTTGATCTCCTTGCATTCTTTCTGCCTCTGGTTGAGTACCGATACTCACATCAGATCCCTTATGGACCACCAGATCCTTTGTTGGATTTTATCCGACAATATCCTTCATATCCAATAACCTTGAGAGTTTCTCCCCTGATACATAATGCCTTTGGTAAATTGTGTCTTCTGCCTTTGGCAAGTAATCTCCTATGCCTTTGTCAACCATGCTCTGCTTCGAGCATGTCTTATTTGATCCTAAAGTTCATGGTATATGTTCTAAGATACCCCGATGGGTTGAACCTATGCCTTCCTTAATCTGTGTGAACTCGAAAGTTTTCACGGGTCATACTCCTCTGGTAATTCACCAGGTAGGTTTTGACACTGAAATCATTTTTATCTAGAGCAGTGAATGAAAGGTTATGCATTGAAGAAGTGGGAGTCGACCTTGAACTTTGTGTTCATTCCCATGGACACGATGTAGATCTTATCATTAAAGCTTCTCTTAAATTAATTATTCCCTTTGTATAAGTTCTTATATCTGGGATCCGGCCTTTTGCAATCGTGGTTCCGACCATGTTCTCCTTTAAATACCTTTTCTCGTGCAAGTTTAAGCACTTGTCTTCTGCAGAGCAATACCGTAGTCCAACCTCTATTTTGATCTACCTTCGAGTATTACCCCCATGGTATCTCGAGGATATCAACCGATTGCACTACATCTTATGCATTTCTGATGAAGTAGTGCCTTTCCCCGTCATAGTCACTCCACGGGTTCTGGGTTGTCGTCAACCGAGAACACCGATTAGTGAAGCGAATCACCCCTGTGATTCAGTACTCCTAGTACTTTGTGGTTGAGAAGTTTAATACTTCATCATGTCATTCCTAGCCTGATCGGCTATATCATTTTGTGCTAAATTTTAATCGTGCTGCCTGGTCCTTCTTCCCGGAGCACAATTTTTGACAATGAGTTAACCTTATGCCGATCTTCCTCGTCGTATCATTTCGCCTTGAACAACAAGCTTGATTTCGAGTTTGTGCCATACCCGTGGTTCCAATAACCTTTTACTTCATCATTCCTTTGACTTGATGTCATCGCCAATCGATTACATCTTCTTGAAATCTCTCGACAAATGTGTCGTGATCATCATCAGCATTCAGAGCTCTTCTAGGCTATTAATCGAAGTCATGATGATAAGTGTCATCCTTATCCCTTGGTAGTTTGAGTTACCATCGACCACATCCTTACCTTCCTTTCATCATACACATGTTCATGTTACAGATGCAAGTTGCTATGCAGCTTGTGTTATGTTCTACCTGAAGTATTACCATCTTTTATGTCAAGGATGTTGTGAGAATTTCTCCACCTCTTGAGAATTCTTGATATAGTATTACTTCTCGCCATCTCCGTTCATTCCTTGGTCCCCCCGTTATTTCTAACCGGAATACCGACAATTGGACTAAGATGTGTGAATTCAAAACTTCTAGCAACCCTATTGCTTTGAAGTTAATGGTCGATATTTCATTCTTAGACCGTTGGTTATCGAATCACATTCTAATATTGATCATGCTACCTAAGCCCATATTTCGGGTGCACCTTTCAACCAATGTTTAACTGTGGATGTTCCCTCGAGCATACAACAGTATATCATTTGATCTGACAAATGTTATCTCCTTGTTCAGATAATTGTGGAAATCCATCTTTTGGGAATTCTCCATGAATTGACGCTGAGTCCATCAGCCATATCCTCATCCTCTACTTGGTTAAATGATGAACTCATGATTTGGAACTTGCTTCCATAGTTCATTTCCTAAGAATTTTATGATGTCACCTCGTCAATTGTGTTGCACCTTTTCTTCTCAGGCATCCTGAGTCTGAGGTATCCTGTCACCAATCAGATCTGAATCTCAGTCAGATATGATGGTTTGAACATATTTCCAAGAGCTTTAACATTGGTCTTTATATGACCCAGTAAGGTGGTGTCATGCCTAGTACACCTGGGCGGAGGACCTATTGTTATAATATCCTTTGTTAGCAAGGCTATCCATTCTGCCATGAGGAAATTGTAAGACTTATTCTACAAGCTGTTCCTGATGGATTCTTCGTGTATTCAGAGTTTGAACTTTTCTTGAAGACCATGTCAATGCTATCTCGAAGCGTGTCTCTGGTACTCCGATTTTACAATAAGCACATTTGTAGCACAATGCAAAATGTTTCTTGATCAATTATCCAAACACCGTTGTATGGGTAATGTCATGAAATTTCTTTCCCCTTTTCTGAAGGGTTTTCTACTTTATATCCTGCCATGGATATCATGCTTTGCTTGTCCTCGGGAAGGGTATACCCCTGGCATATGTGTCAAACACATTTTCCTTTCCATTGTTCTGTTTGATCTGATGATCACATTTTCCTTTTCATTGATTTGTTTAATCTTCCTTGTGATCCATATGATCTAAGCAGTAAAATTCTTTTGCTTATGTAAACACCTTGGTGTACAACCGTGTCAGTAAGACCCTGTTGCATTTGTCGATAGCATTCCGGTAACCACCGATGGACAAGAACTTTGCCTATTGGTCCGCCTCGTTCAACGAGCAGGAAAATGGTTCTCTTCGTCCCTCGCTCTTGGTATCGATGTTGTTGATGACATAACTGACAGGCTACCCTCTGACATGCCTTGCTATTGTGACCGTGCAAGATGTTTGCCCCCTTTCTACCTTGAACCACATGGTGGGCCCATAACCCACAGTTCCACAGGATCGAAACCTGACTCTCCTGTACACCCTATTGCCAAAGTTATTCCTAGAGCTTGACTCGTATGTAGTTCACGGGCCACCTGCCTAGTGACCTATTCTGGTATCAGACGCAATACTTATTCCCATTGCTATGAACCCTTTCACATTTCGTATCAGGCGTCGAACGATTGCCTATGTGCTTGAAACTTCTTATTGTACCTTCGAACTTTATTCTCGATGTGTTTAATTGTTCAACTCGAGAGGTACTCATATGCTCATTCATGGGTTAATCCTAGATTATTACCCTTATAGCATTCTGTCTTTGCCAATCTGCCGCGTTACCTATTCGTAAGTACGAAGGGACCCCCGAAGAAAGGATGACGACTTCATAATGATGACCTGAATCAGTGGAATGAAGACATCAATGTAATGGATCGATCTCTTCGAGAACAGCAGCCAAGATTGAGAAGATCCATTAGAATTTCGTAACCAGACCTTTCCACCTTACTCTACCTCTTAAATCTCGGGACGAGATTTCTTGTAGTGGAGGAAAATTGTGACGCCCGGATAATTAAGCTACAGTAACCCTCTACTAATGTTGCCACGTCACCACGATTACTGTCGATAATCTCGCGATGATTCAAAACTCGTTCAAATTTAAATTTAAAATAAAGTCAAACTAGAAAAGTTTTTCAAAAGTCAAAAACTAAAATGTTCTAAATGTAGCAAGTAATTCATAATAAATATTTGTGGAGAAATCACACTTTTATAAAGTAGTTAAATGCACTATAATAAATAAAATAGTGGTAAAACTATTAATTAAATGCTCATAAATTAATAAACAAATACAAACTACTTTCTAAAATGTGTTAAGTTGTTTGTGGCTGTGGCATAAATTGTAACATATATTTGGGTGCCACTTTAGTATTTTTACTAAAACTAAAATTAAAAGAAAACTAAAAAGAAACAAAGGGAAAATAAAACAAAAATAAAAGAAAGAAGAAAGGACCCCCCTTGCCAACTGGGCCAGACGGCCCAGCCGGCCAGGCCACTAACCGGCCCAACCCCCGCTCCATAACCCCACCAGGGGGGAAACCCTAACCACCCCGACCGCACACTCTCGCCCACACCCCGTCGCCACTCCCTCTTCCCCCTCCCGATCGGATCTGGATCGGGGACGACCCCCCCCCTCGACGCCAATGCCTCGCCACCCCTGGACATCGATGCCGTCGCCCGTCGCCATCGCCACCTCGCCGGAGCCTCTTCGCCTCGACCACCTCGCCTCTTCGCCGGAACGTCGCCCCGTCCTCGTCTCCCCCTCGATGGCTCCATCGAGCCTCGCCGCCCCGATCCCCTGCAGCCGCTGGTGAGCCCCCCGGCCTCCTCTTTCCCCCACATCCCGCGCTCACCACGACCCCGCCGAACCCATGGCCGCACCTTCGCACGCGCGCCCGCGTCCGGACCACGCTCGCAGCGCCCGCCTCCGCAGCCGCCCGCGCATGCCCCCGCGCTTGCCCGCCTCCTAGCACTCGCTCCCAGCATGGCCATGCCCCTGCGCCTCAGGCACACGCATGCGCGTGCCTGGGGCCGCGTCTCGCTCGCGTGCGCCCGCCCGTTGCCTCATCGCTGCTGCTCTGCTGCTAGCCCTGGCCGCCGGCGCCCCGCCGTGCCCGGTCACCCGCCGCTGCTCCCGGCGGCTCTGGCGAGCCCCCCCACGCGCACCACCGCCTCTGACCGGGCCTCCAGCGCCCGCGCACACCGCCTCCCCCGCGCACGCCCGCCTTCACGTCGCTCCGCCGTGCCCGTGCCCACTGCCTAGCTTGCCCTGCTGCGTGCTCGAAGTCCTACCTCGGCCCTGCTCGCACCGCTCGCCCATGGCCGCCTGTGGCCAACCCCCCACCCGCGCCCGGCTCGTCCACCGCCGCCGCCGGTCACTCCGTGGTTGTGCCTGGCGCCCGCGCCCGGATCCGCCCCCAGTCCGGCGCCCGCACCCGCATAACCGCCGCCCGATTTGCCTCATGTGCCACTGAACCGTGGGGCCTAGCCCGTGTAAACGAAATTAAAGAAAATAAAATAATAATGAATTAATAAAATTATTAATTAATTAGTGAATTAATTAAGTTAATTAATCCTGTTTAATTAATCTAATTAACTAGTTAGTTTAATTAAACAGTAATTAGATTAGCTAAATCCTAATTAACCTAAACAGGGTATGACAGGTGGGTCCCGCACGTCAGTTTGACCAGTCAACACCTCTGTTGACTGCTGACGTCATGCTGATGCAATAATACTAATTTTGAATTAATTTAATAATAATAATTTAGAAAATGATTTAAAACTTAAAAAATTAATATAAAATAAACCGTAGCTCAGATGGGAAAACTTTGTACATGAAAGTTGCTCAGAACGACGAGACGAATCCGGATGCGCAGCCCGTTCGTCCGCCACACATCCCTAACCTATCGAACTCGTAACTTTCTCCCTCCGGTTCATCTGTCCGAAAACGCAAAACACCGGGGATACTTTCCCGGATGTTTCCCCCGTTCGTCGGTATCACCTACTACCGCGATTGGGCACCCCTAGCAACGCTCATTGCCATGTCATGCATCGTCATGCATTTGTTTGCATTATATTTATTGTTTCTTCCCCCTCTTCTCTCGCTAGACTCCGAGACCGACGCCGCCGCTACCCAATACGACTACGGTGTTGACGACCCCTCCTTCTCGTCTGAGCTTCCAGGCAAGCCCCCCCCCCCTTGATCACCAGATATTGCCTATTCTTCTCTATACTGCTTGCACTAGAGTAGTGTAGCATGTTACTGCTTTCCGATTAATCCTATTCTGATGCATAGCCTGTCTTTGCTACTACTGTTGTTACCTTTACCTGCAATCCTACATGCTTAGTATAGGATGCTAGTATTCCATCTGTGGCCCTACCTTCTTGTCCGTCTGCTGTGCTATATGATCGGGCCGTGATCACTCGGGAGGTGATCACGGATATATACTATATACTTTATACATGATACATGTGGTGACTAAAGTCGGGTCGGCTCGTGGAGCACCCGCAAGTGATTCACGGATTGGGGGCTGAAAGGACCTTTGTCCCAACGGCCCTCTGTGTGGATCTTTGTGGCGGAGCGACAGGGCAGGTTGAGACTACCTAGGTGAGAGGTGGGCCTGGCCCTGGTCGGCGTTCGCGGTTACTTCATAATAACATGCTTAACGAGATCTTGGTATTTGACCTGAGTCTGGCCACTGGCCTATACGCACTAACCAACTGCGCGGGAACAGTTATGGGCACTCGGCGTCGTGGTATCAGCCGAAGCCTTCGTGACGTCAGCGACTGAGCGGCGCGCGCCGGATTGGACTGGAACGCCTGCTAGGCTAGGTCTGCTTCCAGCCGCCCTCGCAACATGCAGGTGTGCAATTGGCGATGGGCCCAGACCCCTGCGCCATAGGATTTAGACCGGCGTGCTGACCTCTCTCTTGTGCCTAGGTAGGGCTACAACGTGTTGATCTTCCGCGGCCGGGCATAACCCAGAAAAGTGTGTCCGGCCAAATGGGATCGAGCGTGTTGGGTAATGTGGTGCACCCCTGCAGGGAAATTTATCTATTCAAATAGCCGTGTCCCTCGGTAAAAGGACGACCCGGAGTTGTACCTTGACCTTATGACAACTAGAACCAGATACTTAATAAAACACACCCTTCCAAGTGCCAGATACAACCCGGTGATCGCTCTCTCACAGGTCGACGAGGAGAGGATCGTCGGGTAGGATTATGCTATACGATGCTACTTGGTGAACTTACCATCTACTCTCTTCTACATGCTGCAAGATGGAGGCTGCCAGAAGCGTAGTCTTCGACAGGATTAGCTATCCCCCTCTTATTCTGGCATTCTGCAGTTCAGTCCATCGATATGGCCCCTTTACACATATACCCATGCATATGTAGTGTAGATCCTTGCTTGCGAGTACTTTGGATGAGTACTCACGGTTGCTTTTCTCCCCCTTTCCCCCTTTCCTTCCTTCCTGGTTGTCGCAACCAGATGCTGTAGCCCAGGAGCCAGACGCCACCGTCGACGATGACTCCTACTACACCGGAGGTGCCTACTACAACGTGTAGCCCACTGACGACGACCAAGAGTAGTTTAGGAGGATCCCAGGCAGGAGGCCTGCGCCTCTTTCGATATGTATCCCAGTTTGTGCTAGCCTTCTTAAGGCAAACTTGTTTACTTATGTCTGTACTCAGATATTGTTGCTTCCGCTGACTCGTCTATGATCGAGCACTTGTATTCGAGCCCTCGAGGCCCCTGGCTTGTATTATGATGCTTGTATGACTTATTTATGTTTTTAGAGTTGTGTTGTGATATCTTTCCGTGAGTCCCTGATCTTGATCGTACACGTTTGCGTGCATGATTAGTTTACGATTGAATCGGGGGTGTCACAATCAATGACTTCTGGTTCTCCATTACCAATTCCAAGATAACATATTAGTGAATCCTTGAAAGAATTGATGTTCTGCAATGCACAAAGTTTAGTTGTGGCCTTTTCAAAGTAAGAGTAGCAGTCCTACGGGGAGCATAGGAAATTGTCTCTATTTCCTATAGGGGTTTATCGGAATGTTCCTGCAAGTTAATTGTGATCCAAAGAAGAAGTGTTGTGAAGGTGGAATATTGCAAGAGTGTTGTGACTAGAATTTAAAGTGTGTAATAAAGAAGTAAAGAACAACAGAGTAATACAAACGTTGAAAACAATAATATGGCTAAGGCGTTCTCTAGGAATCAAGATTCACCACTAGTATGTGTTCTACGTAACCATGTGAATACATAAATTCTAGGTTCAGATAACTGATCCACCTCATATGTTTTTATAAGCAAAGTCAAGTACAGATATGTGCATACACACAATAGCTTCATATCACATACGCCACCACCGTTCCTCCTCACATTCTGGTTACATCAATAGTGGTTAAAGGTCTCCCGACGGACGCAGCTTAAAGGCGGCCTCTGCTATTCCCTTATCAAGAGGTCATGGAAGGAAGGGAGGTAGTTATTATCACCTCTATACCTCCTCAACCCCTCGTCACAAGTGATAGTAATACCCCTTTTCGTCCATAAAGGCAAATGTTGTGTGGTTGACTTTCACACAACATCATGAAGAATATTAACATAAACATTTAAGAGAGGATCATGTATCTTATTGACGTTTAGCTCCCACACATACTAGTGTTCCTTCACATCCGCTAGAAATAGGGAGTTTACTCGGACATGGAGACGACAAACATCATCACATGAGTCATGACAATAGTAGATGAATGGTTAGTGTAACACACATATGAATCAAGACTAGGATTCGGTATTACAAATAGATGAATGAGGTTTTGGTGTCGAGTATGAGGATGACAGTAAGGATGATGATCAATTTTCAGGTCTCCTTGATCGGGTTTATTGTGTGGTGGTGCCCCTCTGTCGATTCCCTCTGAATCCCTTCTAGAGGTGAGGCTTCTTGGTTCTAGAGCATGGGTTTGATCTTTCTATTCGTCTTCTACGAGATCTTGATGTGACGGCGGCCTGATCTTTCGATGAGAGTGGGGATAACTATCGATTTGGTGTATTTTGACCTTGACGATCCGGCTATACCGTACCCGACGATACGCCTCGACAATCGCTAAACCAATCTCCGATGGTTATTGACCTTGCCGTAGGCACGATCAACCTGAACAACGAGGTTCGAGTTCATGCAAGCAACTAAAGAACCGGCAAGAACAAAAGTGAATTGCAATATGAAATTGCGGATGAAAAATTAAGCACACGAACTAGATCAAAAGTTGGGGTTCCACTGTGGATCTGACAAGGCGATAGTCCTACACGTGTCGTAGATGCGAAATTGTAGCGATGACTAAACAATACAATGAAACGCAAGTCTAATTCTAATCTAGGCTAGCTATTTATTAATGGTCGACACGCGGCCGAGTCTATTCGCTGTGTCTCGTACGGACTCCTTGAGGTCGGTTCGTACACGGCTGTACGAGGCTGAATCGTTGTAGGCGCGTGAATCCATGTGTTGATGGGCCTCTGGCGCAGCCAAAAATTCTAGGGCCCACCTTCGTCTCGTGGCTGATCTGATAGCCTAATCCAATTCCTTTGACCATGGGCACTTGGTCCTTGTACACGTGAGTGCATGCATGGATGGGACATGACATGCATGCAAGAACGTTGCTCCATTTGATCTAAACGCACATTGTCTTCATCTTTAATCTCTCCTTTATTCCTAAGTACAAGTAAATCCAAACATGAGTGTAATATTATATTCTTGTTAGTTAGATCATATGTACAAAGGAGCGATAGTACCTGGCCATTTATTTGACGCGCTCGTGCTCTAGTCATAGGTCCGGATGGAATAACTGATGTAGGAGTGGCGGGAGGTGTAACTGCGGTAGAGATGTCCTCATCATCCCCCCTTCTTAAATCGAAGTCGTCCTCGACGGTATTTCTTTGTCCTCACCCAAATATGGCTTTAAATCTGCAACATTAAATGTGGGACTAACCCGAAATTCTGCAGGCAAATCAAGCTTATACACATTCTCATTAATTTTTTCTATCACCTTAAAAGGTCCATCCGCACTAGGCATTAACTTTGACTTTCTTAAATCAGGGAAGCGGTCTTTTCGCAAATGTAACCATACTAAATCACCTGGTTCAAACACAATGCTTTTCCTACCCTGACTACCAGCAAGTTTATACTTGGCATTCATGCGTTCAATATTTCTCTTAGTCATCTCATGCATTTTCAATACTATCTCAGGACGTTCTTTAGCATCAAGGTTTACCTTCTCCGAAGATGAAATAGGTAATAAATCAATAGGCGCACGAGGTATAAATCCATAAACAATCTCAAAAGGGCATAACTTTGTGGTAGAATGAACTGAACAATTATAAGCAAACTCTACATGAGGTAAACATTCTTCCCACATTTTTAAGTTCTTTTTCAAAACAGCCCTAAGCATAGTAGACAATGTTCGATTAACCACTTCAGTTTGACCATCTGTTTGAGGATGACATGTCGTACTAAATAAAAGCTTAGTCCCCAATTTTGTCCACAACACCCTCCAAAAGTGGCTAAGAAATTTTGTGTCATGATCAGAAACAATTGTATTTGGCACGCCATGTAAACGAACTACTTCTTTAAAGCACAAATCAACAATATGAGTAGCATTGTCACTTTTATGACAAGGTATAAAATGTGCCATCTTAGAGAATCTATCGACAACAACAAATATACTATCCCTCCCCCGTCGTGTTCTAGGCAGTCCTAATGCAAAGTCCATAGATATATCTTCCCAAGGAGTGCTAGGAACAGGAAGAGGCATATATAAACCATGTGGATTCAATCGTGACTTAACTTTTTGGCATGTCGTGCAGCGTGCAACATATCTCTCCACATCCCTTCTCATTTTTGGCTAGAAGAAATGACCAGCAAGGATGTCTTCTGTCTTCTTGACGCCGAAATCTCCCATAAGTCCTCCGCCATGCGCCTCCTGTAACAACAAAAGACGAACAGAGCTATCTGCGATGCATAGCTTATTAGCACGAAAAACAAATCCGTCATTAACGACGAACTTGTTCCAAGTTCTACCCTCTCTACAATTGAGCGAAATATCTTTAAAATCGACATCATTAGCATATTGCTCTTTTATAGTTCCAAGTCCAAATTTTTTGAAGTCAAGTTGTGATAACATAGTATAGCGTCTAGACAAGGCATCGGCAATAACATTCTCCTTCCCTTTCTTGTGTTTAATAACATAAGGAAAGGATTCAATAAATTCAACCCATTTTGCATGTCTACGATTCAGTTTGCTTTGACTTCTAATATGCTTGAGTGATTCATGATCAGAATGTATGACAAACTCCTTAGGCCATAAATAATGTTGCCATGTCTCCAAAGTTCGAACTAGTGCATAAAGTTCTTTATCATATGTGGAATAATTCAGACTAGGCCCACTGAGTTTTTCACTAAAGTATGCTATTGGTTTGCCTTCTTGCAATAAAACACCGCCTAAACCAATGCCGCTAGCATCACATTCTAATTCAAACATCTTATTAAAATTAGGTAATTGCAGCAAAGGGGCGTGTGTAAGCTTATCTTTAAGAATAGTGAAGGCTTCCTCTTGTGCGTCGCTCCAAACAAATGGCACATTTTTCTTGGTGAGCTCGTTGAGCGGCGCTGCGATGGTACTAAAATCCTTCACGAACCGCCGGTAGAACCCAGCAAGTCCGAGAAAACTTCGTATCTGTGTGACCGAGTTAGGGGTCGGCCAACTCTGGATCGCTTCAACCTTGGCTTTATCAACTTCAATTCCCTGCGCTGTCACAACATAGCCAAGAAAAGCAACTCGATCCGTGCAAAAAGTGCACTTCTCGATATTACCAAATAAACGTGCATCACGCAAAGCAGAAAAAACAGCACGCAAATGGTCTAAGTGTTCCTCTATTGACTTACTATAAATCTGAATATCATCGAAGTATACTACCACAAATCGTCCAATGAAAGCTCGCAAAATTTCATTCATTAGTCTCATGAAAGTACTAGGTGCATTAGTCAATCCAAAAGGCATAACTAACCACTCATATAAACCAAATTTAGTTTTGAAAGAAGTTTTCCATTCATCACCTAGTTTCATACAAATTTGATGGTAGCCACTACGCAAGTCAGCCACTGAGTTCATCAAGCATGTCATCTAATTGAGGAATAGGATGACGATATCGAATTGTAATATTATTGATGGCTCTACAATCAACACACATACGCGAAGTACCGTCTTTTTTAGGAACAAGTAAAATTGGTACAACACATGGACTAAGTGATTCACGAATATAACCTTTGTCGAGTAGTTCTTGAACTTGTCGTTGAATCTCCTTGGTCTCCTCGGGATTAGTCCGGTACGGCGCACGGTTGGGTAATGAGGCGCCAGGTATCAAGTCAATTTGATGTTCAATTCCTCTCATAGGTGGCAGCCCCGGTGGTACTTCCTTTGGGAAAACATCATGATACTCCTGCAAAAGGTTATCGACAACAGGAGGCAAAGAAGGAGGCATATCCTCAAATGAAAACAAAACTTCTTTGCATATAAGAGCATAACATTCATCAGTTTGAGCATCTAACTCAAAAATTTCAGCACATGTAGCTAAGAAAGAAGCACCTTTCAATTTAATTTCTTTAGATGTGCTAGGATCAGATTTGTTCATCTTATTAAATTGTTCTAACTCATCAACAACTTTCTGATTTTCAGATTTAACGCTGAATATTTGTGTTTCTACTAGCCCTAGAAAGATCATCTTTTAAAATTTGCTCAGGAGACATAGGGTGTAGAATGATTTTCTTTCCTTTATGTGTGAGAGTGTACTGATTAGTTCTACCATCATGTAAACATTGTTTATCATACTGCCATGGCCTTCCTAGTAACATAGAACAAGCTTGCATAGGCACAATATCGCAATCAATAGTATCATGGTATGAACCTAAAGAAAAAGGAACTCTCACCATGCGTGTTACCTTTACTTTTCCACCATCATTAAACTATTGAATGTAGTAAGGTTGTGGATGTTGTCGGGAAGGTAGGGAGAGCTTCTCCACCATGTCAATGCTTGCTAAATTGTTACAACTCCCTCCATCAATGATTATGCGAATGGAACGCTCCTTGACGACTCCTTTGATGTGGAAGAGGTTGTGACGTTGATCCTTCTTTGCTTTGACAATCTGAGCACTAAGTACAGGATGTGATATAAGACTCATGTACTTATCGGCGTCGTCAGCGGTCACATGTTCTTCCTCTTGCTCCATTCTTGTGTCATCATCTTCATGTGCAGCAAGCAAGGCATATGTGTCTTCATCAAAATCACTAGCGGAGTCGTACTCACCGTCTTCACGAATGATCAATACACGCTTATTAGGACACTCCTTCATGACATGGCCAAATCCCTTACAAGTGTGGCACTGGATATCCTTTGTTCTTTTGGAGGAATCGGACGATGACGACGAACTTTTTGTTGGAATTTGTGTAGTACTTTTCAGTGGTGCCGAAGTGTGTGATGCTGAAGTTGATGAAGAAGGCCCCGGTCGAGAGGTTGCAGGTGCTGTTGTAGAGGTGCGAGTGGACGGGGCAGCAGGGGTGCGCGACGCCCATGTGGAAGTACGACCTGCAAAAAATTAGGACGCATTCTCGAACGACCCCGCACTTCATGTTCAACATGTATAGCAAGATGGAATAAACGGGTCATTGAATGATAATCCTTATAAGCAAGTATGTCATAAATTTCTCTATTCAATCCACCCAAGAACCTAGCCATAGAGGCTTCCTCGGTCTCAACTAAACCACAACGTAACATGCCCATTTGCAATTCTTGATAATAGTCTTCCACGGATTTAGATCCTTGGTTCAAGCGTTGTAGTTTATTTTGCAAGTCACGTTCATAAGAGTGCGCGTGGAGGCAGACACAAGGGGCGAGATGTCTGCCGTAGTGCGTCTGCTTATGGTGAACGGCGCGGAGCAGTGCCTGGTGGATGGGAAGCACGCGCAGTGTCAGACACAGATGACCGTGTCTCTGGTCGTTCGCGTAACTTGGGTGCGTGCGTTAATACGAAAAGTGATCTAATCAACGCCTGCTAAATAAATAGAGAAAAAAACCAGGCGTCTAGAATCTCCAAAAATTGGAAACAACCAATTGCAATCTCGCTTAGTCTTTTTTTTTTGGATTTTTCTTCAGATTGATAACTAGCGTTGCGGCAGAGATTATGTGGGTGGACAAAAACAGATTGATCTAATAGATAATTTTACACCCTAACCAATCTAAACCAGCACTAATTCTAGGATGAATGTAACCAAAAATTCAACTACATAGATACTGATGCAAAAATTGCTAAAGGCTAAAAAGGTAGGTGTAATGGATGAACTAATCTAAATATTTTTTTTGGCTTTTTCGTGGGCGTTTATAGGACAGAAAAATAAACTAAACTACGAAAACTGTAAATCTCTCATCGATGAACCCGAAAACTGATACCACTTGATGTAACGGTGGCCCGATCTTTCGATGAGAGTGGGGATAACTATCGATTTGGTGGATTTTGACCTTGACGATCCGGCTATACCGTACCTGACGATATGCCTCCACAATCGCTAAACCAATCTCCGATGGTTATTGACCTTGCAGTAGGCACGATCAACCTGAACAACGAGGTTCGAGTTTCTGCAAGCAACCGAAGAACCGACAAGAACAAAAGTGAATTGCAATCTGAAATTGCGGATGAAAAATTAAGCACACGAACTAGATCAAAAGTTGGGGTTCCACTGTGGATCTGACAAGGCGGTAGTCCTACACATCTCGTAGATGCGAAATTGTAGCGATGGCTAAACAATACAATAAAACCCAAGTCTAATTCTAATCTAGGCTAGCTA
Source organism: Triticum aestivum (assembly GCF_018294505.1). Lineage (NCBI taxonomy): Eukaryota > Viridiplantae > Streptophyta > Magnoliopsida > Poales > Poaceae > Triticum > Triticum aestivum. The sequence goes on from NC_057805.1 coordinate 385,766,192, forward strand.
TTTATTAATGGTCGACACGCGGCCGAGTCTATTCGTTGTGTCCCGTACGGACTCCTTGAGGTCGGTTCGTACACGGGCTGTACGAGGCTGAATCGTTGTAGGCGCGTGAATCCATGTGTTGATTGGCCTCTGGCGCAGCCAAAAATTCTAGGGCCCACCTTCGTCTTGTGGCTGATCTGATAGCCTAATCCAAGTCCTTTTTTTTCCAGCTAGCCATGATGTCCTTTTCTCAAAAAAATGATACTTTCTAAAGAATGCAAGCCCCACATTCCGGCCCTGCCTTGCCAACTCCGATAGTTTTGTTGGAAAATATCATCATGTAAAAAATTATATCGATGACTTCTGGTTCTCCATTACCAATTCCAAGATAACATATTAATGAATCCTTGAAAGAATTGATGTTCTGCAATGCACAAAGTTTAGTTGTGGCCTTTTCAAAGTAAGAGTAGCAGTCCTACGGGGGAGCATAGGAAATTGTCTCTATTTCCTATAGGGGTTTATCGGAATGTTCCTGCAAGTTAATTGTGATCCAAAGAAGAAGTGTTGTGAAGGTGGAATATTGCAAGAGTGTTGTGACTAGAATTTAAAGTGTGTAATAAAGAAGTAAAGAACAACAGAGTAATACAAACGTTGAAAACAATAATATGGCTAAGGCGTTCTCTAGGAATCAAGATTCACCACTAGTATGTGTTCTACGTAACCATGTGAATACATAAATTCTAGGTTCAGATAACTGATCCACCTCATATGTTTTTATAAGCAAAGTCAAGTACAGATATGTGCATACATACAATAGCTTCATATCACATACGCCACCACCGTTCCTCCTCACATTCTGGTTACATCAATAGTGGTTAAAGGTCTCCCGACAGACGCAGCTTAAAGGCGGCCTCCGCTATTCCCATATCATGAGGTCATGGAAGGAAGGGAGGTAGTTATTATCACCTCTATACCTCCTCAACCCCTCGTCACAAGTGATAGTAATACCCCTTTTCGTCCATAAAGGCAAATGTTGTGTGGTTGACTTTCACACAACATCGTGAAGAATATTAACATAAACATTTAAGAGAGGATCATGTATCTTATTGACGTTTAGCTCCCACACATACTAGGGTTCCTTCACATCCGCTAGAAATAGGGAGTTTACTCGGACATGGAGACGACAAACATCATCACATGAGTCATGACAATAGTAGATGAATGGTTAATGTAACACACATATGAATCAAGACTAGGATTCGGTATTACAAATAGATGAATGAGGTTTTGGTGTCGAGTATGAGGATGACAGTAAGGATGATGATCAATTTTGAGGTCTCCTTGATCGGGTTGATTGTGTGGTGGTGCCCTTCTGTCGATTCCCTCTGAATCCCTTCTAGAGGTGAGGCTTCTTGGTTCTAGAGCATGGGTTTGATCTTTCTATTCGTCTTCTACGAGATCTTGATGTGACGGCGGCCCCATTTTTCGATGAGAGTGGGGATAACTATCGATTTGGTGGATTTTGACCTTGACGATCCGGCTATACCGTACCTGACGATACGCCTCGACAATCGCTAAACCAATCTCCGATGGTTATTGACCTTGCCGTAGGCACGATCAACCTGAACAACGAGGTTCGAGTTCATGCAAGCAACTGAAGAACTGTGACACCCCAAAATTTTGACCTTGTTTTATTTATTAAAATTTTGCCAGGAAATAAAACTTTTCCATTTGTCAAGATTTACCCTTTTGTTATTTTGGATTTTTACCTCTAGTGGAAAAACCTTCAAAGAGTATTGTTGGACTTATATGCCCTCTGTATAAAACAATTCTTTAACAGTGGGTTTAATTGCAAGATTTGTTTTCTCAGAGCTTTATTCTCTCAGAAATGATTTCTTTGAATTTGGAGCCTGTTTTGCACTCCAACCATTTGATAAATGCCTTTAAAATTTCCACCAAAATTTGGGGATGTCATGTGATGTTTCCACATCCCTTTTATGCAAAAATACCTTTTGGCCATTGGAGATTTTGAGCTCTACACCAACTTTTCCAATCTGGTCCAGTAGGCACTTTTGCACTACAACCCATTTAAATATTTCTTTAAAAATTCTTCCAAGTGTTTGGAGATGTCAGTGGATGCCTACAATTCAACTCTATGCAAAACCCAGTGATGTTCTTTGAAAAATTTGAGTGAATCACCCTCTTTTGCATTCTGGTCCAATTTGGTGATTTGTACTGCAACCTTATTTTATTTTGCTCTAGTGACCCTGAGCTTTTTCCTACTTGTAGCCCTCCCTTCAAAACCCTTAAGTCCAGGAGAGTGGACTCATTGGAGGTTTTTAAGTGCATGCAATAAACCCTTTTTCTTTCTGTCCAAAACTGGAGTTTTGCAAATCTTGCACTAACAAGTTTCTGGTTTTGCCCATATGATCTTGCCTTCATCATCCACACCTAAAGAGACCCTGATCTGGAGATTTTGGCCACTCTAAGAGTTGCCTAAGTGCACTTGGCATTCTGTCGAGCACTTGGTGTGCATAGTCAGTTTTGGGCATGTTTCCTAGTTTGCACTGTGAACTTGCTCCACTGACCCAGCAACCATGTCCACTGAGCTCCTAGCTACCCCTACCCCTGTCCTGTTAATTGCCAGCCCCACCCTCGCGCTCTAGACCGCCCTGGCATTTCGTCGAGCAGGTTCCGTGCGTGCTCTGGGCGCGCCCAGAGCGCACGTTTTGCACGCGCGCGCACTGAGCCGCCGCGCCGCACTGCCGCACTCGACGCGACCCGTCCCTGGCCCCTGCTCCACCGCTGAACCGCGCACTAGCTCGCCCCCTCTCCACGCCATCTCTGGCGCCCTGCAGCGCCGCTGGTAGAGCGTTTGGCGGCACGCCGGCGTCGGCAGCGAACCTCTGACATGGACGGCGCCGCCCAAGCCACCCCAGCGCGCCAGCTGCCCCCGTGAACAGCTCAGTCTTATCCCGAAGCTCGTCGGCACGCGCTCGTCGCCGCCACGCCGCCCTGCAGCTACAGCACGGCTGTCGCCGGCGATCTTATCCCCAGCCGCCGCGGTCCAACCTCGAGTGCCTATTTAAAGGGTCCCCGAACCCGTTCAAGACCTCAGGCGACCTCAGACCCTCCCCGTAGAGCTTCCCTTGCAGTGGATTGACCGGAGAAGACCGTCTTCACCAACTCCGGCCAGTTCGGCCGCCGCCGAACTCCGGTGAAATACGTCACAGCCAGCCACTCTCTCGCCCAACCAGCGCCACCAGTAGCTTACCCTTGTCCTTGCGGAGCTGCCCAGCAACCCAACCTCGATCGGAGACCACCGGAGCCCAAAAAACCACTTCTCACCCGTAGCCCCCTCCGCCGCGGAGCTCGCCGCTGGCGATTCCTTCCACCTCCGACGACCCATATACCACCAAGAGGACCACCCCAGTCTGGCCGTTCCATCCCCGCCCTCGGATGCCCGTGAGGCGCTGCCGTTCGTCGACGGCGATCGCCGGAGTCCCGCTCCCGTCGGGTAGAGAAGAGGAGGGAGAGGGAAGAACGGTCAAACCTGACCAGTGGGCCCTCTGGACCCACTGTCAGTGACCCGCGCGCCGTCCCCTCTGTTTAAGTGAAAGCGTATACCCACGGAGTACGTCTCCCCTACCCCGAAAGCGTATTCCCCTCGAAGCGTTTTCCTTTTTCTGGTTTTATTAAAAACAGAGTTTTGACCAGACTTTGACCAGCTATAACTTTTAAAATAAAACTCCAAATGAGTTGATTCTTTTTCCTACCTCTCTCAAATTCCACCTAGTTTATTTTAAGATTTATTTCAAAAATATTTGAGACAACTTTTGTGCTGTGTTTGAAATATTTGTTATTTGGATATTTTGCAAAATAGGGATAATGGAGAGAAGAGAAAGCTTTCAAAAAGTGCATCCTTTGCATACTCTTGAAGGCAAGCATTTCTGGACTCTGGCATAATATTTTGTTGTGGTGTTCTGATAGGATTACAACACCATTTGACTTGGAGTATGCGTTATCTTTATGTAACGATAAAGTCTCGTGCATGAGTGCTTTTTGGAGATATTTTGTGGTCAGCAATGGGTACGCTAGTGATTTGGATCATCCTCGTGAGCTCCTCATGCATACCGGAAGGAAGCCGGGAAAGTCGTGGTCTTGGGTAGACACGAGCTTGTCCCTAGTCCCTCGTCGAGACGAGTATGTCCGGTATGGCATGGTGAGGCTTGATGAGTGGTGATTTATTCCATTAATGGTAATATTGTTGGAGGACACTTGGACCCCCTGAGTCGGTCGTAGGTCGAGTCTTGATCAGTAGCTTCCCTATTTGTTGGTACCGCCACTTGTCCCTGTCGCAGACGGGGTATGGTTCAGTAAGTTGTCAACCCCTTACCAAAGCACACACCGTACAGAGAGGCCATAGTGGAAGATACCGGAGGCCTCCGGTAGGCATGCCACTTGGTCCGGGGGCATGGGTGTTTCCGGTTAGGACCGAGAGGGGGGCACCCCTTAGAGCACGCGAATAGAAATTTGATCCCATGCTACGTCGAGGTTGTAGCCTCCCCACTTAGAGTTTTGCTTGGCAGGTGTCGTGGGTGATTCCAGACACCGGTGAGTTAAGCTGGTGTGTGTAGGTCGGGCGTGTTTTCAATTAAAAGGCCGTAGGCGGAATTAGTCCCGATGGGCTAAATAAATCCGTTACTCGTGGGTGAAGAGTACACCCTCTGCAAAGGTCATATCTTTTGGATAGCCATGTTCATGAGTAAGGACCACAGTCTGAGTGAAATCTAGTAACGGTTTTCGGATGGAGACACGGCTAACTGGATCATAGTAACGGTATTCGGATGGAGGACGATTTAGCTAGAACTCAGTGACGGTCTCGGATGGAGAAACGGCTAGACTAGATTTTTGTTTATGTTTAATTTTATTATTAATATGGACTAACCATTTACATTATGTATTTTATTGAGTATCCCTGGGATGGTTCTACCTCCTGGATATTCACTGTGATTATTCTTTTATAAGCCCTTTCTGTGGTGTCGCTCAGACGCCCGACTGCGGCCTGCTTGTTGTTTATTTATCTTTTATAAGCCCTTTCTGTGGTGTCGCTCAGACGCCCGACTGCGGCATCGTTAATTTATTTGCAACCTTTCGAGGAGTCATTTTAGACACTCGCTCAGTGCATTTCTTTTACTTCCTTATTGCACGTCCATATTTTCTCTGCACGCGTGCATCACAGATTTTTGTTTACTTCATGGCAGACTTATCATCATAAATGTTTTGGAGTATGATTATCTCCTGTTATATTATACCCGTGTTCTTAATGTTTGCGAGTACATTCAAACGTACTCACTGGCTTGTCCCTGGCTATTGTCTTGGCCAGATTTTCGCGCATGGACATAAGCATCGCGGTGACAGCCTCGGAACCTACGTATTGACGAGAGCAGCCTCGCGAAGATAGGAGTTATCCTGGTCAGCTGTTCTTGTGGGAATGGAGTCCCATAGACGCAGTTGTATCACAGACCGCTTCCGCCATCAACCACTAGAAACCAAATGTTGTACTCCTAGGCCACAATGGCCTTGTACTACATATTTTTGTACCTTGCTTGGAATTCTTGTATCAAGTTGGTGTCTCATCAGCTAACAGTAATCCTGGGACTGGTGAGCACAAAGGCCGTTTTCTGGGAAATTATTATCCCAAAAATCCGGTCGTGATAGACTTGGTATCAGAGCCAGGCTGACCATTGGCTAACCCTATCTTAGCCAGGTCAATAAACCTAGGTTAACCAGACCACCAGACCTTAACCTAACCCCGGTCGAGCTTCCCGCGTAAGATAGCTCCACAGTGACCCGACACCTTTCGGCGGACGGTGCCCAACCTATCGGCCTAGCCCGTCGATCACGCGCCAGTGACCGACACCCAACCCATCTCTATCGCAAGCGTGCGGAGGAAGACTCCGTCCCCTTTCCCCTATAAAAAGGGCACGCTAGCCTCAGCACAGCACATCCTCTTTCCCCAAACCAAGCCACGATGCCTGGCCCCATTGTTCACAATGAGACCACCGCAACCAACCTTGGAGGTTTTGTGACCGTGCTCGCAAACCTCACCCGCCGTGCCTATGCATTAGAAGAGCCTCCTGAATATGTTGTGTACCAGGGACCCATGTACGGTGAGAGCCGTCAGTACTGGGCCACTGTGCACATCTACGGTAGGGGTCTGTCGCCAGAACGCCCCTACAGGTTCACTGGAAGGACAACTTCCTTTGAGCCACAGGCCATCCAACTGGCAGCCCGAGAAGCTATAGTTCAACTCCGGCACTTGTCGCCCAGAGTTAACTGTCGCTCGTTCTACTACTACCCCAGTCGTGACGGGTATGGTAGGCCGCCCCAGGTTGCCAACGGAGATCACGAGATGGATCCGGCACTATTGCATCTGGTGCGCTATGTAAGCGCACTAGAGCAACTGTTCGATCAGGTCACCCTCGATCTGATCGCAGCTCGTGGAGAACTGGTTCGCCGAGCCCCGGCGAGAAGAGACGCGGAGCCCGACACCGACAACCCAGTCGTGCTGTTCGGACACCCGATCGATCCCTTGAGGTCCGCCCCAGCCATCAACCAGAGTACTTTGGTGTCACCAGAAGCGCTTCGTCGCCTTTTGGGAACCCATTCCAACGGGATTGTGGCCAACAACCCCCGCGATGGTCATCACCACTACCCCGACTCTGCAGCCCCTCAACCTCAGCCGGCAAATCCTGACGGAGAAACCCGTGGAGAAACCTCGGCACCCGCCAGGCCAGCCCACTTAGACATTAACGAAGTAGACTAAGTCGCTCGAGTTGTATCAAGTCTTAGTTTCCCTACGCTTTGTAACGGTGTGGCCTGGTATCGCTTTTTGCTGACTGCTTGAACGCTCCTATTTTTGGAGTAGTAACTATGCATGTGTACGTTAGCGTACAGTTGCATTTTCTTTAAATTTCGGGCGCAGCTAACTAGACCAACCCCGACGGCACCCACAGTAATGCGTCACATTTATGTGATAGGTATATCTGTGGCTTTGACCCGAGAACAGGATCGACAACCAGTTACCCTTCACCCCGGTAGATAACCCAGCCCCGGTGCTATATAAAGGCCACCTCGTGACCATTGCCAAGTACTTCTCACCTTGTGCACTACTCTCTCAGCCATTCCTTTGCCATCCCGACCCCCAGTATTTATCTGAGGACCCCAGACGCAACCCCGGGCAGTTTTGTCAAATTATTGTGGGACTTTACCTGCAGTACCATGAGTGCCACCCGTCCACCCCAGTACGAGTTACTCAAATCGAGGATCACCTCATCCACCTCGAAATATTGGGCAGTGGTGCACGTCCCTCCCGCATACCCAAACCAAGACCCAACGGAAGTCTCCTTCGTGGGGAAATCCATGCCGACTCCGCATATGGCCATAGAAGCTGCTGCGTACGAAGCGCTCGCTCGTCTTCGATTCGCGGTACCCTACGCCAGCGAGCGAGGATACTATTATTTTCCGAGTCGTGCAGCACCCGGAGAAGTTGCATCTTTTCCCGTTGGACGAGTTGAGAGAGATCCAGTACTGGCCAACCTTGCCCAGTACGTTATCGCTCAGGAGCGTTTAACTCAGCGGGTAATGGGTTATCTCCAGAGCCTCGCTGATTTAAATCCTCGGATCGCTATTGGCAGACCACTGAGGCCTGACCAGGAGAGGCGCATTCATCGACTAGTCAACCCGCTTCCCCCTATAGAAGAGGAGTGTGCCCCAGTACCAGAGGCGTTTTCTCAGGACCCTGTCCTTTTGCCGTTTTCTTTGTAAACGTCACCGCTGTATTTTTATCCCAGTATTTTATTTATGTGTTGTAGCGTGTTCGTGGTTCCCAAATTTTGTGCGATGGATCCGATTCTCTTTAGTTCCAGTTATGTGAGCAGTTTTACTGCTGTTAGTTTGGTTTTCATTTAATTTTTCCTCACAACATGTTTTTGAGGAGATTTCTTTCCCCGAGTCACTGCTGCGTATACCTTTTTCACGACATAGATTTTTTTTATTCGCGCAGCATCGTAGCAGCAACTCACAGCAGCAACCACTCGACCTCGGGCACTATTACAAATCCTTGAGCACATTGTTGCGCCTAACTAACCACACTCGAGGACACCACAGTCTCAGTGAGAGAGATTTGTGAGTGATCATTCAGGCACTCCTTCCTGAAGATGCAAACTACAACCATACAATACAGGGAAACAATACTCCACTAACTATTCAAGAATCATTAAATTTCTGAGGAACACCTTATAGAGAAAGGTGTAAGTTCATACAGTACGACATATAGGGTTCTGGATGATTAATGACAAAATAGTTAAGAGACTAATGTGTTCATGAGTATATGATACGTCCATTTTGCATCATGTTTTCTTACTGTTATTTATAATGTTTTTATCCATAATAATGCTTTTTGGAGTAATTCTAATGCCTTTTCTCTCACAATTTACAAGGTATACACAAAGAGGGAGAATTCCGGTAGCTGGAAATCCGGATCTGAAAAAGCTACGTCGGGCCACCTATTCTGCACAACTCCAAACAAGCTGAAACTTCACGAGGAATTTTTATGGAATATATAAGAATTATTGGAGCAAATAACTATTAGAGGGGGCCCACCAGGTGGGCACAACCCACCTGGGGGCGCCAGGGAGCCCAGGCGCACTGGTGGGTTGTGCCCTCCTCGGCCCACCTCCGGTGCCCATCTTCTGGTATATAGGTCATTTTGACCTAGAAAAAATAAGGGGAGGACTTTCGGGACGGAGCGCCACCGTCTCGAGGCGGAACTTGGGCAGGAGCACTTTTGCCCTCCGGCGGAGCAAGGGGAACTTCCCTCCTGGAGGGAGAAATCATCGTCCTCATCATCACCAACAACTCTCCCACCTTGGGGAGGGCAATCTCCATCAACATCTTCAACAGCACCATCTCATCTCAAACCCTAGTTCATCTCTTGTGTTCAATCTTGTTACCGGAACTATAGATTAGTGCTTGTAGATGACTAGTAGTGTTGATTACATCTTGTAGTTGATTACTATATGGTTTATTTGGTGGAAGATTATATGTTCAGATCCATTATGCTATTTAATACTCCTCTGATCATGAGCATGTTTATCATTTGTGAGTAGTTACTTTTGTTCTTGAGGTCACGGGAGAAATCATGTTGCAAGTAATCATGTGAATTTGATATGTGTTCGATATTTTGATAGTATGTATGTTGTGATTCCCTTAGTGGTGTCATGTGAACATCGACTACATGACACTTCATCATATTTGGGCCTATGGGAATGCATTGTGGAGTAGCAATTAGATGATGGGTTGCGGGAGTGACAGAAGCTTAAACCCCAGTTTATGCGCTATTCTGTAAGGGACCGATTGGATCCAAAAGTTTAATGCTATGGTTAGAATTTATTCTTAATACTTTTCTCATAGTTGCGGATGCTTGCGTGAGGGTTAATCATAAGTAGGAGGTTTGTTCAAGTAAGAACAACACCTAAGCACCGGTCCACCCACATATCAAATTATCAAAGTACCGAACACGAATGAAACCAACATGATGAAAGTGACTAGATGAAATTCCCGTGTACCCTCAAAAACGCTTTGCTTATCATAAGAGATCATTTTGGTTGTCCTTTGCCTCAAAAGGATTGGGCTATCTTGCTGCATATTTGTTGCTACTATCGTTACTTGCTCGTTACAATTATCTTGCTATCAAACTACTCCACTACTTAGAATTTAAGCACTTGCAGATATTACCTTACTGAAAACTACTTGTCATTTCCTTCTGCTCCTCGTTGGGTTCGACACACTTAATTATCCCTTAGTGCAAAAGAACGTCACGTTGTATTGCCCCTTAAGATGACAACCTTTATTATGCAGTCTGTCGCTTTTATTCTTTGTCATCCAAGTTCGTACAACGCTCAATTTTCTCTTACACTAAATGATCTCACACTTTTAGAAGCAATTTTTATTGCCTTTTTGCACCGATGGCAACTTACTTGACGGATCTTGCTCAATCCCTTGGTAGGTATGGTGGACACTTGAAAATAAGATTTGGGTTTAAGGGTTTTTGGATGCACAAGTAGTATCTCTACTTAGTGCGGAATTTTTGGCTAGCAAAGATAGGGCAAGCATCACATGTTAAAGGATCTATGACAATATGACTTCTTTGTGAATATAAACAAACATAAATCATTAAGTTGTCTTCCTTGTCTAACGTCAACAATTTTGGCATATAATATTTTGCTGAGGGCTCACAATCACAAAAGATTTCTTGGATAGTATATCTATATGTGAATCTTCTCTTCCCTTATTAATTCTTTCATGAGTTGCATCATTGACTAATGCTATGTTTGTCAATCCCTAATAAAATTTTCTACTTATACTTTTCCTTATGTGGTGCTATCACCTACCATAGGATTAGTATATAATATAATCTTATTGATTTATTTCTTTTCTTCTATTTATTTCCTTCCTCTTTTTCTTTTCTTTCTTATTTCTTTTCTTTATTTGCACATGAAAGTAAAGAAAGCAAAAACTCAAACTAACTTTATTATATAACTTGCACACGATTACAAGGATAGATCACTAAGCAAACTCTCAAAGAAGAAAGGATCGAACTAAACTTTGTTTCATCTAAAAGGAAATGATCGAACTAAGATAAGTAAAAGCAAAAAGATAGTGGGATGATACGATACCGAGGCACCTCCCCCAAGCTTGGCGGAAGCCAAGGGGAGTTCCCATACCCGATACTCAATTCTCCTTTGGTGGTGAAGAAGATGATGGTGGTGATGAAGGAGAGATCTTGTCACATAAATCCCCTTTGCTTTTCTGCCGAAAACGAGAAGGAATAGATCGATTAGGTCGTTTGAGGCTGGATTTCTTGAACTCTATATGCATATCCCCGGGTTGAGGTAGAGGAACATCTTCCTCCTCCGAGCTTGAATCATCGATCCTCATCAAGTGAGCATCCTCCTCATCATCCGAAGGTCGACCATAAGGATATAGGTCCTCATAGGTATTTGGGTCAGCAATAAGATGCGAGACATAGCTCTCTCCGTCGGAGTCTTGGGACGACATACTTTTAAAACTGCGCAGGAAACAACAAGAAAAGAGGAAAGAGGATTTCTCCGCAATACGGTGGTTAACAGGTTCGAGAAGTATATATAGATTTTTTTCTTGGAGGACAAGCATACGGTAGAAAAACGGAGTACGGAAGGTGTCCAAGGTGGGCATAACCCACCTGGGCGCGCCAGGCGCCTGGCACGCCCTGCTGTCTTGTGCCCACCAGGGGACGCTTCTTGGAAGTTTCTTTATTTCCAAAATTCCAAAATATTCCAGAATGGATAAAAAATATTTTTGCGGATTTTTTGGAGTCCGTTTACTTACCGTATCACGTACCTCTTTATTTTCACGATTTTGGAGTGTTCCGGAAGGACTCTTTTATGTGTTCTTCCGATGTCAAAGTTTGGATAATATTACTTTCAACATTGATAGGCGTGCCTGAGATATAATGCTTTATTCATTGCCCATTGACAACCTTCGGGTTAGTACCTTCAGAATTATTTATTTTGATGGCTCCAGACCGGGAAACCTCCTCGATGATGTATGGGCCTTCCCATTTTGAGAGGAGCTTTCCTGCAAAAAAATCTAAAACGAGAGTTGTACAAAAGAACATATTCTCCGACTTTAAACTCACGCTTTTGAATTCTTTTATCATGCCATCTTTTAACTTTTTTTGAATAACTTTGCATTTTCATAAGCTTGGGTTCTCCATTCATCTAAAGAACTTATATCAAATAACCTCTTTTCACCAGCAAGTTTGAAATCATAGTTGAGTTCTTTAACTGCCCAATATGCTTTATGTTCTAACTCAAGAGGCAAATGACAAGCTTTTCCATAAACCATTTTATAAGGAGACATACCCATAGGATTTTTATATGTTGTTTCTGTAAGCCAAAATGCATCATCTAATTTCTTAGACCAATCCTTCCTGGACCTATTAACAGTCTTTTGCAAAATTAATTTTATTTCTCTATTGCTAAGTTCAACTTGACCACTAGACTAAGGATGATAGGGTGATGCAATTCTATGGTTAGTATCATACTTAGCAAGCATATTAAGGAAAGAACCATGAATAAAGTGTGAACCACCATCAGTCATTAAATATCTAGGGACTCCAAACCTTGGGAAAATAACTTCCTTAAGCATTTTAATAGAGGTGTTGTGATCAGCACTACTGGTTGGAATGGCTTCTACCCATTTAGTAACATAATCAACAACAACCAAAATATGTGTATACCCATTAGAGGAAGGAAAAGGTCCCATGTAATCATATCCCCAAACATAATGGTTCAACTACAAGTGAATAATTCATAGGCATTTCTTGACGCTTACCTATGTTACCTATTCTTTGACATTCATCACAAGATGAGACAAACTTACGGGCATCCTTGAAGAGAGTAGGCCAATAAAAATCCAGACTACAATACCTTGTGAGCAGTTCTATCTCCAGCATGATGCCCTCCATAAGCTTCGGAGTGACATTTCCGTAGGATTTGTCCATGTTCATGCTCAGGTACACAACGTCTAATAATACCATCTACTCTTCTTTATAAAGATGTGGGTCATCCTAAAAGTAATGTCTTAAATCATAAAAGAATTTTTTCTTTTGTTGGTAAGTAAAGCTAGGTGGTAAATATTTAGCAACAATGTAATAAGCATAATTAGCATACCAAGGAGTACTGTGAGAAACATTATTGCAGCTAACTGCTCATCAGGAAAACTATCATCAATAGGTAGTGGGTCATCAAGCACATTTTCAAGCCTAGACAAGTTATCATCTACTGAGTTCTCAGCTCCTTTTCTATCAATAATATGTAAATCAAATTCTTGTAACAAGATAACCTAACGAATAAGTCTAGTTTAGAATCTTTCTTTTCCATAAGATATTTAATAGCAGCATAGTCTATGTGAACAGTTACTTTGGAATCAACAATATAAGATCTAAATTTATCACAAGCAAACACCACTGCTAAGAATTCTTTTTCAGTAGTAGCATAATTTCTTTGAGCACTGTCTAGAGTTTTACTAGCATAATGAATAACATTCAATTTCTTATCAACTCTTTGTCCTAGAACAGCACCAACATCATAATCACTAGCATCACACATAATTTCAAAAGGCAAGTTCCAATCAGGTGGTTGAATAATAGGTGCAGATATTAAGGCTTTCTTGAGTGCTTCAAAGGCTTCAAGACAATCATCATCAAAAACAAAAGGAATATCCTTTTGCAAAAGATTAGTAAGAGGCCTAGAAATTTTTGAAAAGTCTTTGATAAATCTCCTATAGAAACCAACATGACCTAGGAAACTACGAATACCTTTGATGTCCTTAGGACATGGCATTTTCTCAATTGCATCAACCTTAGCTTGGTCCATTTCAATACCACTTTCAGAAATTTTATGACCCAAGACAATGCCTTCATTAACCATAAAGTGGCACCTCTCCCAATTCAAGACAAGATTTGTTTGTTCACATCTCTACAAAACTCGCTCAAGATTGCTTAAACAATCATCAAAAGACTTCCCATAAACAGAAAAGTCATCCATGAAAACCTCAACAATCTTTTCACAAAAGTCAGATGTAACACCCTCAGTGTCATGCTACAGTAATCCCCTGTTAATGGTGCCATGTCATCACATTATTGTTGCTAATCTTCACTTGATCCAAATCACAATTCAAATTCAAATCCAATCTAAAGTCAAAAATTCATATTTTCCAGACATGAAAACTAAAATGTTCATCATGTGCCAAATAATCCATAACTAATATTGGTGGTGAACCAACATTTTTGCAAAATGTTTAAGTGGCCTAAACTACTTAAAACAGTGACCTAAGCGATAAATTAAATGCCTTTTTAATTTATAAAAATGGCAAACTGTTTCAAAAGCCTCACAATCTTTTTTTGGCAGTGCACAATGATTCTTTGAAATTGTTTTGCCCAGTGGCATATTTGTGCAAAGTCCTTTGTGGCTAAAAGAAAAAGCAAATGCTACTGGAAAAAATGAGGAAAAAGAAAAGGAAAAGCAGAGGGGAGAGAGAGAAAGCCCCTACCCCACTGGGCCAAACGGCCCAGCTGGCCGTCGGCCCACCCTAGCCGGCCCACTCCCCCTCCCCTGTCGTCTTCCCCTTTCTCCTGTTCGACCGACCCGCGCGAGTGGTCGCCGTCGAACCTGCTCGTCGCCTCGCGCCTCGCCGACGAGGGGATAAGGATCCCCTCCCTCCCCGTCACCTCGATCCTCTCTCCCCACCCCCACTTGCGCCTCCCCTCCCCCAGATCCACCTCTCCCCTCTCCCTCTCCTTCGTTCTGGAGAGGAGACCGATGCGGTCGTCGCCGTTCTCCGCCGTCCACGCGGCCACAACCACCGCCTTGCTTCGCCGTCCTGTCCCTCGTCTCCGCCGGTCTCGACTACATCGTCCGCAACCACGAGCGCGAGCAGGAGAGCTCTGCTACGCCGGGATCGAGCCATTCCCTTTGCTGCGGCCGCCAGCAATCCTCCTCCGTCTCCGGCGACTCTGCTGCTCCTAAACTTCCAAGGGCCATTGGCGTGCCGCTCAGTGAGCTCCGTCACCTCTTCCCTTTACTCCTTTAGCTTGCTGCGCCCGTAGCTCGCCGCTTCTGCTATAGCCGAACACAGCGCCGCCGTCGAGCTTCTCGTCATGGCCACGCTCGCCGATGAGCTCGTCCGAGCTCGCAGTCGTGCTTAGCACGCGCGTAGGGGCCCCGTAGCGCTAGCTAGCTCGCTCCGCCATGCCGTGTATCGCCGGATCCGCCCATGCCCGAACTCCGGCGCCGCCTCCGCCGCTCACTGTCACCGTCTCCGGCCGTTCCTGGTCAAACCGCCACCGCAGATCGACGCGCGAGCGAGTGCTCGTTCAAACGCACTAGGCGCGCACCAAATGGTCGCCTGAGGCCATTTTTCGGCGAGACCCGAGGCGCGCCGCTGCATTTGGCATCGCCAGCATTGCGCCGCCGACGTGGCACACCTGGGGCCACCCCTGGGTCACTGCCAACGGGCCCCGCAGGCCCTGTTGACTGGGTTGGCCCAGTCAATGTGCTGACTGGGCAGCCCAGTGCCACTGACATGTGGGCCCTGCGTTAATTAAACATGTTTTATAAATAAATAAAATGTTAATTAATGTGTTAATTAGTTTTAATCACTAGTTAGTCACTGAATAATGGGGCCCACACTCCTAATTTACCCTGTAAGATTAGTTGAATCCACTTTTAAGCTAACATAGGTTGACATGAGGGTCCCAGTGGCCCACTGGTCAGGTTTGACCTGGTTAGCCGCTCTGTTGACTGCTGACATCATCAACATGTCATGCTGACGTCATTCTCCATTTCTGTTAATTTAAATGATTTCAAAAAAAATTATAAACTTTAGAAATTCATATAAAATAAACCGTAACTCGGATGAAAACATTTTCTACATGAAAGTTGCTCAGAAAAATCCAACGAATCCAAATACGCGGTTCGTTCATCTGTCACATGCCCCTAGCATGCTGAACATGCAACAATCCCCTCTCTTTCGTCTGTCTGGAAAAAGCCAAACGCCGGGAAAACCTCTCCGGATGTTTTCTCTCTCCGTCTGCAACGTGTAGTATTGCGTTAGAACACCCATAGCTATGCATATCGTCTTGTCATGCTTAGTGTTGCATCTGTTTGCTCGGTAGACCCCGAGACCGATGCTGCCCCTGTGATCGACTACGTCATCGACGACTCTTCTTCCTTTGCAGCAGTGCTTCCAGGCAAGCCCCCTCTTTGATCATCCTCATATCGCCCATTCCATTCTCTCATGCTTGCATTAGATTTTGCTACTGTTATTGTTTGCTCCTATTCTGATGCATAGCCTGCTTTTGTAACCTGCTTATATAACCTTACATGCTTATCCTAAACTGCTTAGTATAGGTTGGTTAGTGATCCATCAGTGACCCCCACCTTGTCCTTGTTGCCCCTGCTTCATCATCGATGACTCGAGCAACATGATCGACGACCAAAGCCCGACACCTCACATCACATCACGCCCCTTTAGTTGCTCGACTCTGCAGAGTTACCATCGAGTGCCGAGGGTGGTACCGCATACATCACTCCTGATGAGATCTCTGTTGTGTACTATCCGGTCATGGTCATCGAGGGTGATTTCTCCTTGACCACTCCCAATATGACTCTGTCGTGCAACCCCTCAAGTGTGAACCTCGAGGGTGGTTCCTCTTACGTTCACCTTGATGATTACATCGAGTGGAATTCATCGAGAGTGATTCCTCGGGGTTTCCCCCTGGTGTTTGGACACACGGATACTTGGACTTTACAACTGTTACTTGGAAAGGCGGGTCGACCCTGAGGGTTACCCACGAGTGATGTGGAGACGGGTTGACCTGGAGGGTACCTGAGAGTTGAATACGAGGCGTGGCCGGGCATTCTTAGCCCTTGCCGCAAGTCCTCGAGACGGGGCGACGGGGTCACATCTTTCGTGAGTCTCTGCTCGTGACCGCACTACCAACACACTAATGGTTTGGATATTTGATCCGAGGGGCCTCTGGCCTGGTAGCACTAACCATCACGTGGGCATAGTATGGGCGTTCTGTGTCGTATGCATCTGCCGAAGCTTATTAGACGTCATGCGACTGAGCGGCGCACGCCGGGTTGGACTGGTAAGCACCTGCCTTTTTTAAGGAGGTAGCTAGGTCTGCTCACCGGCCGCCCATGCAACGTGCAAGAGTTCCCGTGGCGATGGCCCAAGACCCCTGGGGGCATAGGTTTAGTCTGGCGTGCTGACCTCTCTATTAAGCTTAGGTCGGGTTGCGGCGTATTTTTTGGCCGAGTGTGTCCGGCCGGAGTTAAGCGAGCGTGGTCGGTAAGTTGGTGCACCCCGGCAGGGAAGAAAACATCTATCGATAGCCTGTCCTATGGTAACGGACACTCGGAGTTGTATCCCGATCGATACAACTAGAACTGGATACTTGAGGTGATAACTGGATAGTATGGCTCTGGGATTGCTTTCTCGCAGGGAGTTGAGAAAGGATCTCTGGCCGAGGTTGATAACACTACTACTACTTTACTTTATGCTATTCTGAACTCTTTTGAATGCTGCAAGATGCTTGGAGCTGCTTGAAGATGCTAGTCTTTGATAGGCTAGGCTTTCCCATTCTCTTCTGGCATTCTGCAGTCCAGTCCATAGATACATCCCATTTCATTGATACCGATGCATATGTAGTGTAGATCATTGCTTGCGAGTACTTTGGATGAGTACTCACGGTTGCTTTGCTCCCTTTTCCATTCTTTCCGGATGGCGCAACCAGATGGTGGAGCCCAGGAGCCAGATGCCACCTTCGACGATGACTACTACTACCACGAGGGTGCTTACTACTACGTGGAGGCCGCCGATGACCAAGAGTAGTTAGGAGGCTCCCAGGCATGAGGCCTTGCCTTTTTGATCATTGATACTTTTGTGCTAGCCTTCTTAAGGCAAACTGTCGGCATTCTGGGAATGGGGGTCCCCAGACTTGCCTGCCTGCGGCCCACGGCGTGGCTGTGCAAGCAGGTCTGTACGGCCGATCCTCATCAACAAGGCATCCAAGACCCTCGTGAGGGGCCAAGCCTCGCGAGGCGGACGACGCAAGGCCTCCTCAGGAGCGGCCTTGCTAGGCAGGCTCACGAGGGGCGGAGAGATCAAGGAAAGGCAAACCTCGTGAGGTCCTCGTGACGTAAGTCATGACGATCGAGACCAGGCGGGCGCCAGCGCGCGCAGCGTCCTCGTTTCCTCTTTGGTGCTAAAGGGGCAAGCGCAGGCGCAGAGTACTAAGGCATCAAGCAAAGGTTTCCATATCGGTGCAATGAGACCAAGACCAGCAGGACGGCAAGACGGAGGTCACCATGGAGCCCAAGACGGCGTCACCACCAGAGCCTTTTGCAGGCGAAGACCGCTTTTGTCAAGATAAGCTGTACTGGCTGTCCCCTTTCAAATTGGCCGTTGTTGGCTCCCTTCCCGCTCAATATTTGGGGAGAGGACCAGGGCCTATATAAGTAGATCTAGCCACCACCGTAGGGGACAACTCATTCAGAGGCATCTCACCCAACCCTTAGCCACACACGGAGCACAAGAACACCTCAACCTCAGGAGGCTGTTCTTCCCTTTGTACTGTTTATCATCAGCCCAAGAGGCAATCCACCACCACCATACTGGAGTGGGGTATTACAGCACAACGGTGGCCCAAACCAGTATAAATCTTGTGTCTTTTGTGTTGCGAGTTCTTCGAGTTCGTCCGCGAGATCTTAGCGAGCTAGGGCGTGGATCGGTAGGGAGGAAATCTTAGCGCGCACCCCAGTGTTCGAACCTTGAGGGTTTTGCTGGAACCCGTGATCCAACATTTGGGAGCGCCAGGTAGGGGTGCGCCGGAGCCTCTACCCCGCCAATCGATCCGCCGACGCTCCGCGGTCCCGATGTCCGGCGACCCGAGGGCCGACTTCGACCGCTGGGCAGCCTGGCCCGCCTGGACGGTGCCACCTGCCCATGAAGACCACAACCCCGCACTCCAGGCGGCGCGAGCGCCACCTAACACTGCTGGGCGCGGGCGGCGCGGCCAGGCGCCGTCTACCCTCACTCCACGACAAGCATGAGCCACTTTGAGGGCCGCAAGCCACGCCGCAGCAATGGTGCCACACACCCAGCGGGAACAGGCGAACATGCGGGCGGCGCTCACGGTGGTGCGAGAGTTGCTGCGGTGCCGACTGATGGAGAGCGGCCAGGATGCACTACTGGAACGTGTCGCTGAGCTGCTGGATGCGGCGGCGTCAGGGGCACCGCCCTTCTGCTATCTGCCTCCTTCTCGGGCCGCTACTGGATCTCGTGGCAGGCCTCGCCGCAGCCACGCGCCCTCAGGTGTGCCTGGGGGCTTCGGCGACACTGGGACGGCCGGCGGCGCCGGGGGCCCCGTTGCCCCCACGCCTCCTGTGATGAGCGTGGGCACGAGCGTTGCCTCCCGTGGTCCTAGCGAGACGTTGCACTATCATCCTCAGGACGCCACGCTGGGCCGGGCAACGTGGAGTGTAGGGCACTACGGCGAGGTGTTTGGGGTAGCAGCCCCGGAAGCCTACGTGCCCCGCATGATGGACCAAGAGTACACGCCGGAAGACGACCCTGGCTCGTTCCTCGGGGAAGGTTGGGAAGATGAGGCGCTAGGAGTTGAGGCCTTCCAGGAGCCGACGGGGAACCACAACGACCGCGCCTGCAACAACAACTACAGGGTACCGTTAATCTCTCAGGAGCAAGCTTACGCTAACCATGGGCTGCAAGTGAATCAGGTCACGACGTCGACCGACGACCCCGGCGCAGCAGCCCCCCTTCCATCAGGGGAAGCACGCTGGGGGCTGCATGGAGGGAGCAAGGCCCCTCCCCACGTCGTGCAAAGCCAGGCGTCACCCGGAGGTAGGCCCTCTGCCGGGGAGGCGCCGGCGAGCCTTCCCCCGGCAGAGGACCCGTGGTCGCCGAGAGCACCGCTGGCGTCCCCTTTTCCCCCTTTGTGTCGTCCTGGCTGCCGGTCGGCTCAAAGGTGGTCGAGGGTGGCGCAAGGCGGGGCCCTCGCCTGGCGATATGAAGCAAGGCCGGTACCTGTGAAGAAGGCCCAGTGCCTATGAAGATCGCCGCCCGTGACACTCTCACGTAATAATGAGTGGGGCTGTACACGCCCGGAGTCTCCGGAGAGCCGCCCTCGGGCCTCGGGGGCTCCCTCCCACGCCTAGTGGCAGCACTTAGCTCCGCGCTGGTGAGAAGACCAGAAGACTAGACTAGGCGCCGGACGCGGCCATTTGCTTTGGATCTCTTTTCTGTAACCTTTGCCTTCTGGATTTGGATTTAAGTTGAAGTTGAGTTTTTATCGATGCGCGCGGGGGAAGCCTTTTCTCGTTCAAGCGATTTCTTGCCATCTGGTTCTTGCCTTGTTCTGAAGCTCGCGCTCGTTGCCTCCCCCTCGCGGGCCCCTCACGAGCGGGGCTGGGCACGGCACACGCACCGAGCGTGCAGGTTGGTGCTAGATCCTCGCGAGGCCCGCTCGGGCAGATCAGCAGACCCTTCAAGAGCTCCGCGGCAATTCTTGACCTTACAATCCGATTCGGGGCCCGCCCCAGCTAAGGTAAGCGGCAGCAGCAAAACTTGCCGCCAGGATTCATGGATCCACGAAGGCTCATACTCGGCTTGGCATAGAAGAGTACAAATTACGATTTGTTTACATGAGGGGCTCCCCCTCTCAAAATGCTCTCACAATCTTTAGGGGCCACGCCCAAGTTTTTGCATACAGGGTAAAATAGTAAAGGGACAAGGGATCAGCTGGATATGTTACTCGCCGCATCCTCCACATCGTCTTCAGACGCACCGCTGGCGTCGCTGTCACCGTCGTTGGCGTCGCTGCCACCTTCACCAACGCCGGCATCACCATCGCCAACCACGTCGCCTTCGTCTGCAGCGACCACCATCGCGTCGTCTTCAGAAGCGAAGGCTCTGACCAGCGCATCCACGTTGTCCTCCACCCACCGTGCCAGATCGCCACAGATGGCTTGCGGTACGAGGGCAATGGCGGCGTCGAAGTCAAAGTCGGGGAAGGTGTTCCGAAGATGGCTGAAGACACGGGAGAACGCGCACCCGAGCAGCCCTCGGCTTCTCTCTTCCACGAGCTGGCGAGCTCTATTGGACTGAGCTTCTAGGCGCGTCACCACGTCGCCAAAGAAGCGCAGATGACTGGCGTAGTCATTCGAGTGTGGGTACGGAGCATTCTCGTCGCAGACATGGCCCAACGCCACGTTGGCCCTGACCCTGAGGTCCTGGAGCATGGGGGCGTGCTCACGCTCCAGCGTCCGCCGCTGAAGCACTTCCTCCTTGTTTTGCCGCGCAACCGCCTCGGCTTCATCAACCCGTTTATGAAGAGAGAGCGGCTCTGCGCGGGCGGAGGCCAATTCCTCCTGCGCTATGACCAGGGCGGCTGACGTGGCCTCCTCACGCCTCTCCACTTCAGCCAGCTTGGGCCTGAGGGCGGCGTCCCTACCTGCATCCTCCGTCCCCGCAAGCTTCAACCTCAAATCATACCCACCCTCAAGATCCACGCGAGCCTCGGCCACCCGGCGATCAACCTCCTCATGAGCCTTGGCCTCGCGTGCGCCAACGGCATCTTCCGCTTGGGCAACTTGACGCTCCCTCATCTCCAGCTGCTCAAGCTCGAAGCTACGCTCCACGGCCTCCAGAGCCAGCGCCTCCTCGCGCGTCCGGATCTCTTCTTCCTCGGTGGGCGTCCCCATCAGCGACGCAAGGGCGGCCTTGCGCGCCTCCACCTGCTGCTCCAGGGACGCACTCCAGGCCTGGAGCTCCTACGCGCGCTTCTCCGCAGCCTCGCGACGGTGGTTAGCCTCACGAGCCTCCTCCAGAGCTCGGGAGCAAGCTTCGCGGGAAACCTTGAGGGACGCCTCGGCCTTCGCGTTATCAAGATCACGTTGGTAGCGGCCAAGGTTGATGGCCACCTTCAGCTTACGCCGCTCCTCCACTAGCCGAAGACCCTCAGCCTTGAGGCGTGCGTCGACGTCCGTAAGTTCACCACCGAGTCGGCTCATCGCGCTCATTGCCTCCTGAAAGAGCTCGTGGCGAACGATGCTCCGCTTGCGCTCGAGCTCAAGCACGTGGCCCGCCTCGTCCTCCTCCTTGGGAGCTGCAGGCCGGGCGTGAAGTGGCGCGGCCCCTCTCAGCAGGGGGCTGGGGACTGGTGCCGCCCCAAGCGCCAGCCCGGCCTCATGAGGGCCCCCGGCCAGTCGGGGCCGCTGCTTGAAGAGGAACCGAAGACCGAATCTAACCAGCTACTGTCCATGACCAGAGGAGGGGTCCGGGGCATGCCCGCCAAGCTCCAAGCTAGGCTGTGGAGGAAGGACGATGGGGCCGCCGATTCGAAGCGCCATGAAGGCGAGCGCACCTCCTCGGCCGGCGCTGCTCCAGGCGCGACATGCAGGCTCGGGACGCTCAAGGCCAGCGGGGGAGTCGTGGAAGGCGGAGGTTGCTTCTCGGGGGACTCAGCGGCCCTGGCGGAAGGGGTCCTGAAGAGTCGATGTCAGGGAGGAAAGCAGCAATCAAGAAATCACAAGGTGAGTACTTACTCGTCGACGGCGATGTACTTTCGTTGCTTCAGCGGACCGAATACACCGCTATCGCTCGGGGATCCTTTCCTCTTGCGGAGCTCCTCGAAGTCCACGCACAGCCGGCCGAAGCACTGGATGTGGCGGCCGGCACGGGGCGCAACCAGGGAAGCGCTCGGAGGGACGACTTCAGGAGCGCCGAGCTGAGGAGAGCAGTCGGGCGCCGTCTCACCGCGACCTCCCGAGGCCTCCGGAGTTTCAGCCTCGGGAGCCGCATGCTGCATCATCTCAGCAACCGGCATCCCAGAGGAAGAATCACGGGTTCCTGAGGACGACGCTCCAGGAGCCGCAGGCGGCATCCGCACATCAGCACTCGTGCCGCCAGCCTCCGGCGGCGCTCGACCCCTGCATCCACATTCGGGACGAGCTCGACACCAGTGACGAAGAAGGGAACCACATTGACAGGGTTCTCGCGGGACCCCACCAGGCCGTACGGACGTAGTCCCCACTCATCAAAGGGAGGCATGCTCCCTGCAAATTCAGCCTTGTTCATGCAACGGTACAACAGACAGCTCTTCCCAGGCATGTCGTTCGGCGAAGGGACACCTGTCAGGACCTCGAGCACTGTTTGCCGCGTCTTAAGAGGGAGCCCGGACTCCTGAAACCTCATATGGTCCTGACTGCTGAGCAAGGTCCACATCGGGCGAGAATGGCACTGAAGCGGAGCGACTCGGCGCCTGATGAACTCCTTCACCACCATGGGCGCAGTCATGCCACAGTCCTTCAACCTCCTCAGCCTGAGCCAGACGGGGACGAGACGGGGGCTCGCGAGCTTCTCGTGGCCCCAACCGGAGTTGGGAACGGCAGGTGCGGACGGGGAGTGGAGTAGAGGGCTGAGCACACCAGCGTCGGCAAACACCCACCGTGTCCGAAACTCGCTCGTGGATGGAGGAAGCTCGAAGTCGATCCCCGCGCCCGCCATCGCGGCCACGGCCTGGAAGCTCATGCACCCCGAGCTTTGCCGAGGATCAATCAGATGCAATGAGAAGAAATGACGGAGAAGGGCCACAGAAGGAGCGATACCCACCATGGCTTCACACACAAAGGCGAAGACGACGAGGAGAGTCACGGATTGGGGGTCGAGATGCAGCATGTGGATCTGGTAATGTTCAGGCACCGCGTTGAAGAAGGCGGAGAAAGGGGGAATCAGGCCGGCCCAAAGGGCATCGATGAAGATTGGGACCTCGATGGCTGCCCGGGCAATGCGAGCGCGAGACGCAGGCCAAGCCACCGTCTTCCCCCACTTGTTGAAGCTAGTAGCGAGCATGGGACGCACCTTTTCCATGGCCTCGTCGTTGAGCACCAGGGACCAGCCGACTGCAGGCTCGGCGGTTGGAGGTGCACTTGGCGAAGACAGAGGTTTCTTCCCCTTGTCTGCTTGTTTCGGTGCCATGACGAAGAAGCGGGCAAAGCACAGGTCAGATTGGAGAGGAGGTGTAGAGTCTCGAGGAAGCAGATGGATTGGGGAAGCAATGCATGGGCGATGGAAGAATAACTGTGTAGATAGCGGGGGCCGCATAGCCAGGCAGACTCCAAGGCAGCATGGGGAAGCGGAGACGCCCACGTCCAATCAACTGCCACGCGTCGACCGAGGCCGCCGGCTTTTGGGGCCCGCGGCGCTCCGCGCTTGACCTTTGGCTTCGCCTTGAAGCCAAGCCCGAGCACGCCTTGGGCCCGGGGGCTACTGTCGGCGTTCTGGGAATGGGGGTCCCCAGACTTGCCTACCTGCGGCCCACGCCGTGGCTGTGCAAGCAGGCCTGTACGGCCCATCCTCATCAACAAGGCATCCAAGACCCTCGCGAGGGGCCAAGCCTCGCGAGGCAGATGACGCAAGGCCTCCTCAGGAGCGGCCTTGCTAGGCAGGCTCACGAGGGGCGGAGAGATCAAGGCAAGGTAAACCTCGCGAGGTCCTCGTGACGTGAGCCATGACGATCGAGACCAGGCGGGCGCCAGCGCGCGCAGCGTCCTCGTTTCCTCTTTGGTGCTAAAGGGGCAAGCGCAGGCGCAGAGTACCGAGGCATCAAGCAAAGGTTTCCATATCGGTGCAACGAAACCAAGACCAGCAGGACAACAAGACGGAGGTCACCATGGAGCCCAAGACGACGTCACCACCAGAGCCTTTTGCAGGCGAAGACCGCTTTTGTCAGGATAAGCTGTACTGGCTGTCCCCTTTCAAATTGACCGTTGTTGGATCCCTTCCCGCTCAATATTTGGGGAGAGGACCAAGGCCTATATAAGTAGAGCTAGCCACCACCGTAGGGGACAACTCATTCAGAGGCATCCCACCCAACCCTTAGCCACACACCGAGCACAAGAACACCTCAACCTCAGGAGGCTGTTCTTCCCTTTGTACTATTCATCATCAGCCCAAGAGGCAATCCACCACCACCACACTGGAGTAGGGTATTACACCACAATGTTGGCCCGAACCAGTATAAATCTTGTGTCTTTTGTGTTGTGAGTTCTTCGAGTTCGTCCGCGAGATCTTAGCGAGCTAGGGCGTGGATCGGTAGGGAGGAAATCTTCGCGCGCACCCCAGTGTTCGAACCTTGAGGGTTTTGCCGGAACCCGTGATCCAACACAAACTTGTTTAACTCATGTCTGTACTCAGATATTGTTGCTTCCGCTGACTCTTGTGTTTTCAAGCTTATGTATTCGAGCCCTCGAGGCCACTGGCTTGTAATATAAAGCTTGTTTTATTTTAATTTGTGTCTAGAGTTGTGTTGTGATATCTTCCCGTGAGTCCTTGATCTTGATCGTACACATTTGCGTGTATGATTAGTGTACGATTGAATTGAGAGCGTCACAAGTTGGTATCAGAGCCGACTGTCTGTAGGTAGCCCCCTTTCCAACTCCTTGGCTGAAGTTGAGTCTAGTCGTCCAAAACTGTTTTACTAACTTGGCTGTGTGGCTTACGGGCCCACGTCGCCATTGGGTGGCATTAGGATCTTTTATTTCTCGTCTATACTCTGGGACTCTGATCTCTCGTCCATTCAGGTTAAACATTTTACTTACTCTGACATTAGGCTCTCATACCCACTTCCTCCCGGAGAGCCCCGACATTATCGATGATCGCTTGCTTCGCCGGAAGATTCTGCAGATACTCCTCGATTTTCTCGAGACACTGTGCCAACTGCCTTGCAGTTCCCGACCACCGATAATCCCCGGGAATAGCATCCTTGCCGCTTGAACCTTCATCCCCAGTTGCTCTTGTTATTACAAGATACCCTGAAATACTTTCCGATATTCTGAAAATCCATTGCGCCTGCTGCCTTGCAGCTCCTTTTCTGCATGAATACATGCTCGAATAATTCCTCACACTTATCGAGGATTTGTTCATTCCTAGTTATTCATGTGTTTCACAAAATATCCCGAAATGCTATTCGACCTTCCGAGAATCCTTTGCAACCTATTGCTTTGGAAAGTCTTGCGTGCCGGCATTATGGTTAATCTCATATTTCTAGTAATCTCCGTTGACATCCTATGTCTCTATCGTCTTGAGTCCCTTCATCCAATTTGTTGCGAATGATCGAAATCCTCAATCAGATCCGAGCATTCATCCTTCCAGTTCAGACGTCACTCCGGACATGAGTTGGTTCTCGGCAAACCAAACCTTAATTGATTGTCAATTTATATCTATTCAACTTACTTATCTTTTGATCAGAGCCTCTGCTTCTAAACTTCTGATATGAAAAATCGTAATTCCTTTGTATTCAAGCTTTGAAGTTATCCAGATATATCTATAATCCGATGCCTTTGCATTCTTTCTTCTTCTGGTTGAGTATCGATACTCACATCAGATCCTTTATGGACCGCCATATCCTTGGTTGGATTATTATCCGACAATGTCCTTCATATTCATTAACCTTGTGGATTCTTCCCCTAACACATAATGCCTTTGGTAAATTTTGTCATCTGCTTTTGTCAACCATGCTCTGCTTTCGAGCTGGTATAATTTACTCCTGAAGCTTGCGTTATATGTTCCTAAGATGCCCAATGGGCTGAACCTATGCCTTTCCTAAATCTGTGTGAACTCGAAAGTTATGAGGGTTTTACTCTACTGGTTTTTTGTCAGATAAAATTTCATCGCTACAACTTCTTCAAAAGCAGGAAGTGAATGCAATGTTATGCATTGGAGAAGTGGGAGTCGACCTTGAACCTTTGTGTTCATGCCCATGGACCCGATGTAGAACTTATCATGGAAGCTGCTCGTAAAAATAATTATTTCTTTGGTACAAGCTCATCTTGTATCTATGAATTGATCCTTTGCAATTGTGGTTCCGACCATATTTCCTCCTTGATTCCATTTACCAGATAAGTTAAAATACTTATCCTCTGCAAATCATTTCCCCCGACCAATCTCTACTCTGATTTACCTTCCGGCATTACACCTAGTACTTAATATTGGGAAGTTTTATACCCCATCACATCATTCCTAGCCTGGTCGGCTATATTTTTATCGTGTCAACTTTTAACTGTGCTACCTGGTCCTTATGCCCGGAGCAACTTCCGACGATGAGCTAAGCTTACGTCGATCTTCCTCATCTTATCATTTCACCTCGAACAACAAGCTTGACTTAGAGCTTGTGTCGAATCCGTGGTTCTCATAGCCTTTCACTTCATCCTTCCTTTTCTGCTCGATGGCATCTTCATAGAGTCTCTCGACAAAATTTGTCGTGATCACCATCAACACTTTGGCTTCTTCAGAGATGTCAATTGAATTCATGGCTAGAAATACCATCCCTGCCCCTCGATGATTTGGGATATCATCGATGACATCTTGAATTTCTGCCAACACAGACCTGATTGTGCTTGGTTATTCCTTAAGTTCTGAGATAATCTTGGAATTGTTTCTCGGTATCTCTTGAGATCTTCGAACCCAATATTTACTTGACACCATATCGTTGCTGCATTGAAGCATGACTGTGGTATTCCGAATATCAACAAGAACATCGAAAGCATAATACCAAATGTTTCTCATTCAATTACCCTCATACCGTTGTATGGGTAATATCATGATTCTTCCCTCGCCCCATTATCTAAATGCTTTTGAACTTGCTGTCCTGTCACGTATTTCCTGCTCCACTTTTTTTCCCTGGGAAGGATATACTCCCAATTTTTGTGTGTAAACACATTTTCCTTCCCATTGATTAATTTGAATAATCAATTAATCAATTTTCCTTTCCATTGGTTTGTTTAACCTTCTTATGATCTGGATGATATAAGCAGAAATAATTCCCTTCTTATGAAAACACCTCGAGGTACAATTCGGCCAGTACGACCCTATTACTAATGTTGATGACATTCCAGTAACCACCGATGGGCGAGAACTTTGCCTATTGGTCTGCCTCGTTCAACGAGCAGGAAAATGGTTCTCTTCATCCCTCGCCCTTGGTACCGATGTTGTCGCCGACATAACTGACAGGCTATCCTCTGACATACCTTGTTGTCGTGACCGGTAAGGTGCCACCGTTCTCCCTACTTTTGATCGACACCCCCCTCACAGTTCCACAGGATCGAAACCCGACTCTCCTGTATATCCTTGAGTTTGAAGTATCATATGCTCCTGGCTTTGTGAGTTATCACGAGCCACCCTCCGAGAGATGATCTATACCCGATACTCTGAACACCCTTTTCACACGCCGTTCAGGTATCGATCGTTTGTTCATTCGCTTGAAACTTTTTGTTGTACCTTCTTACCTTGCTCTTGATGTTTTCTTAAGTTTAAACTCGAGAGATACTTCTGCCACACTCCATGAATTGTCCACCAGATAATTAACCCTATAAGGTCCAGTTCTCCCGAAGTTACTCTTTACTTCCCTACTTAAATCTCGGGATGAGATTTCTTGTAGTGGAGGAGATTTGTAACACCCCCAGTGTCATGCTACAGTAATCCCCTATTAATGGTGCCATGTCGTCACATTACTGTTGTGAATCTTCACTTGATCCAAATCACAATTCAAATTCAAATCCAATCTAAAGTCAAAAATTCATATTTGCCAGACATGAAAACTAAAATGTTCATCATGTGCCAAATAATCCGTAACTAATATTGGTGGTGAACCAACATTGTTGCAAAATGTTTAAGTGACCTAACCTACTTAAAACAGTGACCTAAGCGATAAATTAAATGCCTTTTTAATTTATAAAAATTGCAAACTGTTTCAAAAGCCTCACAATCTTTTTATGGCGGTGCACAATAATTCTTTGAAATTGTTTTGGCCAGTGGCATATTTTTGCAAAGTCCTTTGTGGCTAAAAGAAAAAGCAAAAGCTGCTAAAAAAAGAGGAAAAAGAAAAGGAAAAGCAAAGGGGAGAGAGAGAAAGCCCCTGCCCCACTGGGCCAAACAGCCCAGCTGGCTGTCGGCCCACCCTAGCCGGCCCACTCCCCCTCCCCTGTCGTCTTCCCCTTTCTCCTGTTCGACCGCCCCGCGCGAGTGGTTGCCGTCGAACCCGCTCGTCGCCTCGCGCCTCGCACCTTGCTGATGAGGGGATAAGGATCCCCTCCCTTCCCGTCGCCTCGATCATCTCTCCCCACCCCCACTTGCGCCTCTCCTCCCCCAGAACCACCTCTCCCCTCTCCCTCTCCTTCGTTCTGTAGAGGAGACCGACAGAGTCGCCGCCGTTCTCCTCGTCCACGCGGCCACAATCACCGCATCGTTTCACCGTCCTGTTCCTCGTCTCCGCCGGTATCGACTATATCATCCTCAACCACGAGCGTGAGCAGGAGAGCTCTGCTACGCCGGGATCGAGCCGCTCCCTTTGCTGCGGCCGCCAGCGATCCTCCTCCGTCTCCGGCGACTCTGCTGCTCCTAAACTTCCAAGGGCCATCGGCGTGCCGCTCGATGAGCTCCGTTACCTCTTCCTTTTCCTCCTTTAGCTTACTGCGCCCGTAGCTCGCTGCTTCTGCTGTGGCCGAACACAGCGCAGCCCTCGAGCTCCTCGTCGTGGCCACGCTCACCGATGAGCTCGTCCGAGCTCGCAGTCGTGCTTAGCACGTGCGTAGGGCCCCGTAGCACTAGCTAGCTCGCTCCACCGTGCCGTGTATCGCCGGATCCACCCATGCCCGAACTCCGGCGCCGCCTCCGCCGCTCACTGTTGATGTCTACTACACAACCTTCTTCTTGTAGACATTGTTGGGCCTCCAAGTGCAGAGGTTTGTAGGACAGTAGCAAATTTCCCTCAAGTGGATAACCTAAGGTTTATCAATCCGTGAGAGGCGTAGGATGAAGATGGTCTCTCTCAAACAACCCTGCAACCAAATAACAAAGAGTCTCTTGTGTCCCCAACACACCCAATACAATGGTAAATTGTATAGGCGCACTAGTTCGGCGAAGAGATGGTGATACAAGTGCAATATGGATGGTAGATATAGGTTTTTGTAATCTGAAATTATAAAAACAGCAAGGTAACAAGCGTTAAAAGTGAGCACAAACGGAATTGCAATGCTAGGAAACAAGTCCTAGGGTTCATACTTTCACTAGTGGAAGTTCTCTCAACAATAATAACATAATTGGATCATATAACAATCCCTCAACATGCAACAAAGAGTCACTCCAAAGTCACTAATAGCGGAGAACAAATGAAGAGATTATTGTAGGGTACGAAACCACCTCAAAGTTATTCTTTCTGATCGATCTATTCAAGAGTCCGTAGTAAAATAACACGAAGCTATTCTTTCCGTTCGATCTATCCTAGAGTTCGTACTAGAATAACACCTTAAGACACAAATCAACCAAAACCCTAATGTCACTTACATACTCCAATGTCACCTCAAGTATCCGTGGGTATGATTATACGATATGCATCACACAATCTCAGATTCATCTATTCAACCAACACAAATAACTTCAAAGAGTGCCCCAAAGATTCTACCGGAGAGTCAAGACGAAAACGTGTGCCAACCCCTATGCATAAGTTCACAAGGTCACTGAACCCGCAAGTTGATCACCAAAACATACATCAAGTAGATCACGTGAATATCCCATTGTCACCATAGATAAGCACATGCAAGACATACATCAAGTGTTCTCAAATCCTTAAAGACTCAATCCAATAAGATAACTTCAAAGGGAAAACTCAATCCATTACAAGAGAGTAGAGGGGGAGAAACATCATAAGATCCAACTATAATAGCAAAGTGATGTCTACTATGCAACCTTCTTCTTGTAGACGTTGTTGGGCCTCCAAGTGCATTGGTTTGTAGGACAGTAGCAAATTTCCCTCAAGTGGATGACCTAAGGTTTATCAATCCATGGGAGGCGTAGGATGAAGATGGTCTCTCTCAAACAACCCTGCAACCAAATAAGAAAGAGTCTCTTGTGTCCCCAACACACCCAATACAATGGTAAATTGTATAGGTGCACTAGTTCGGCGAAGAGATGGTGATACAAGTGCAATATGGATGGTAGATATAGGTTTTTGTAATGCTAGGAAACAAGGCCTAGGGTTCATACTTTCACTAGTGCAAGTTCTCTCAACAATAATAACATAATTGGATCATATAACTATCCCTCAACATGCAACAAAGAGTCACTCCAAAGTCACTAATAGCGGAGAACAAACGAAGAGACTATGGTAGGGTACGAAACCACCTCAAAGTTATTCTTTCTGATCGATCTATTCAAGAGTTCGTACTAGAATAACACCTTAAGACACAAATCAACCAAAACCCTAATGTCACCTAGATACTCCAATGTCACCTCAAGTATCCATGGGTATGATTATACGATATGCATCACACAATCTCAGATTCATCTATTCAACCAACACAAAGAACTTCAAAGAGTGCCCCAAAGTTTCTACCGGAGAATCAAGACGAAAACGTGTGCCCACCCCTATGCATAAGTTCACGAACGAAACCCGCAAGTTGATCACCAAAACATACATCAAGTAGATCATGTGATATCCCATTGTCACCATAGATAAGCACATCCAAGACATACATCAAGTGTTCTCAAATCCTTAAAGACTCAACCCGATAAGATAAGTTCAAAGGGAAAACTCAATCCATTAGAAGAGATAGAGGGGAAGAAACATCATAAGATCCAACTATAATAGCAAAGCTCGCGATACATCAAGATCATACCACCTCAAGAGCATGAGAGAGAGATCAAACACATAGCTACTGGTACCCTCAGCCCCGAGGCTGAACTACTCCCTCCTCGTCATGGAGAGCGCCGGGATGATGAAGATGGCCACCGGTGAGGGATCCCCCCCTCCGGCAGGGTGCCGGAACAGGGTCCCGATTGGTTTTTGGTGGCTACAGAGGATTGCGGTGGCGGAACTCCCGATCTATTCTGTTCCTCGATGTTTGTAGGGTTATGGATATATATAGGCGAAAGAAGTCGGTCAGGGGAGCCACGAGGGGCCCACGAGGGTGGGGGGCGCGCCTCCCTGCCTCGTGGCCACCTCGAAGCTTTCCTGACGTGTACTCCAAGTCTCCTGGATTGCTTCTGTTCCAAAAATAACTCTCCGAAAGGTTTCATTCCGTTTGGACTCCGTTTGATATTCCTTTTCTTCGAAACACTGAAATAGGCAAGAAAACAGCAATCTGGGCTGGGCCTCCGGTTAATAGGTTAGTCCCAAAAATAATATAAAAGTGTATAATAAAGCCATAAACATCCAAAACAGATAATATAATAGCATAGAACAATAAAAAATTATAGATACGTTGGAGACGTATCAGCATCCCCAAGCTTAATTCCTGCTCGTCCTCGAGTAGGTAAATGATAAAAACATAATTTTTGATGTGGAATGCTTCTTAGCATAATTCTCAATGTAAATCTTTTTATTGTGGCATGAATATTTAGATCCGAAAGATTCAAGATAAAAGATTAATGTTGACATAAAAACAATAATACTTGAAACATGCTAACCAAGCAATTATGTCTTATCAAAATAACATAGCCAAAGAAAGCTTGTCCCTACAAAATCATATAGTTAGGCCATGTTTCAATATCATCACACAAACGTTCTCATCATGCATAACCCCGATGACAAGCCGAGCAATTGGTTCATACTTTTTAACGCGCTTCAGCCTTTTCAACTCATACGCAATACATGAGCGCAAGCCATGGATATAGCACTATGGGTGGAGTAAAGTATAATGATGGGGGTTATGAGAGAAGACAAAAAGGTAGAAAGTCTCACATTGACACGACTAATCAATAGGCTATGGAGATGCCCATCGATTGATGTCAATGAGAGGAGTAGGGATTGCCATGCAACGGATGCACTAGAGCTATAAATATATGAAAGCTCAACAAAAGAAACTAAGTGGGTGTGCATCCAACTTGCTTGCTCACGAAGACCTAGGGCATTTTGAGGAAGACCATCATTGGAATATACAAGCCAAGTTCTATAATGAAAAATTCCCACTAGTATATGAAAGTGACAACATAGGAGACTCTCTATCATGAAGATCACGGTGCTACTTTGAAGCACAAGTGTGGAAAAAGGATAGTAACATTGTCCCTTCTCTCTTTTTCTCTTATTTTCTTTCTTTTTTTCCCTTTTTTTTTCTTTGGGCCTTCTCTTTTTTTTCTTTGGCCTCTTTTTTTATTTAGTCCGGATTCTCATCCCGACTTGTGGGGGAATCATAGTCTCCATCATCCTTTCCTCACATGGGACAATGCTCTAATAATGATGATCATCACACTTTTATTATTTACAACTCAACAATTACAACTCAATACTTAGAACAAAATATGACTCTATGTGAATGCCTTCGGCGGTGTACCGGGATATGCGATGAATCAAGAGTGACATGTATGAAAAAAAATTTATGAATGGTGGCTTTGCCACAAAATACGATGTCAACTACATGATCATGCAAAGCAATATGACAATGATGAAGCGTGTCATAATAAACGGAACGGTGGAAAGTTGCATGGCAATATATCTCGGAATGTCTATGGAAATGTCATGATAGTTAGGTAT
Source organism: Triticum aestivum (assembly GCF_018294505.1). Classification (NCBI taxonomy): domain Eukaryota; kingdom Viridiplantae; phylum Streptophyta; class Magnoliopsida; order Poales; family Poaceae; genus Triticum; species Triticum aestivum. The sequence goes on from NC_057805.1 coordinate 385,799,388, forward strand.
GGTGGTTGTTTTGAGGAAGATATAAGGAGGCTTATGTGTGATAGAGCGTATCATATCACGGGGTTTGGATGCACCGGCGAAGTTTGCACCAACTCTCAAGGTGAGAAAGGGCAATGCGCGGTATCGTAGAGGCTAGAAAATTGTGGAAGGTTGAGAGTGCGTATAATCCATGGACTCACATTAGTCATAAAGAACTCATATTGCAAAAGTTAGGTTTATTAGCCCTCGAAGCAAAGTACTACTATGCATGCCCCTAGAGGGATAGATTGAGGGATAGATTGGTAGGAAAAGACCATCGCTCGTCCCCGACCGCCACTCATAAGGAAAGAAATAAAAGAACACCTCTGTGTCAAAATTGTTACACAACTTTTACCATACGTGCATGCTACGGGACTTGCCAACTTTAACACGAGTATTTCTCAATTTCACAATTACTCAACTAGCACACTCTAATATTACCACCTTTATATCTCAAAACACTTATCAAGTATCTAACTTCTCATGATATTCAATGAACTCAATATGGAAGATTAATTTCACAATTAAATCAAATTACCATGTTGTTTAAGACTCTCAAAGTAATATAAGTGAAGCACTAGAGCAAAAACTATATAGCTCAAAAGATATAAGTGAAGCACATGGAGTATTCTAACAAATTCCGAATCATGTGTGTCTCTCTCAAAAGGTGTGTACAGCAAGGATGATTGTGGCAAACTAACAAACAAAGACTCAAATCATACAAGACTCTCCAAGCAAAACACATATTATGTGGTGAATAAAAATATAGCTCCAAGTAAAGTTACCGATGGATGAGGACAAAAGAGGGGATGTCTTCCGGGGCATCCCCAAGCTTTGGCTTTTTAGTGTCCTTGGCTTTACCTTGGGGTGCCTTGGGCATCCCCAAGCTTAGGCTCTTGCCACTCCTTATTCCATAGTCCATCGAATCTTCACCCAAAACTTGAAAACTTCACAACACAAAACTTAACAGAAAACTCGTAAGCTCCGTTAGTATAAGAATATAAATCACCACTTAGGTACTGTTGTGAACTTATTCTAAATTCATATTGGTGTAATATATACTGTATTACAACTTATCTATGGTTCATACCCTCCGATACTACTCATAGATTCATCAAAATAAGCAAACAACACATAGAAAACAGAATCTGTCAAAAACAGAACAGTCTGTAGTAATCTGTATCATTAGAATACTTATGTAACTCAAACAATTCTGAAATAAATTGGTGGACCTGAGGAATTTGTCTAGTAATCATCTGCAAAAAGAATCAACTAAATATCAGTCTCCAGTAAAACGTTGTAGCTAATCTCGTTAGCGCTAAAGTTTCTGTTTTTTTACAGCAAGATCATAAAGACTTCACCCAAGTCTTCCCAAAGGTTCTACTTGGCACAAACACTAATTAAAACATAAAACCACATCTAACCAGAGTCTATATATATTATTTAGTTCTAACCAGGAGCAAAAGTCAAAGAACTAAAATAAAATTGGGTTGCCTCCCAACAAGCGCTATCGTTTAACGCCCCTAGCTAGGCATGATGATTTCAATGATGCTCACATAAAAGATAAGAATTGAAACATAAAGAGAGCATCATGAAGAATATGACTAGCACATTTAAGTCTAACCCACTTACTATGCATAGTGATTTTGTGATCAAACAATTTATGGGAACAATAATCAACTAGCATAGGAAGGCAAAACAAGCATAACTTCAAAACTTTAAGCACATAGAGAGGAAACTTGATATTATTGCAATTCCTACAAGCATATATTCCGCCCTCATAATAATTTTCAGTAGCATCATGAATTAATTCAACAATATAACCAGCACCTAAAGCATTCTTTTCATGATCTACAAGCATAGAAATTTTATTACTCTCCACATAAGCAAAATTCTTCTCATTCAGAATTGTGGGAGTATCATAAGAAACCCGAATACTATAAATTGTTTCCACATTAAAAGGATAATGTTTAGAGAAAGGGTAATGATAATCATGACAAGTTTTATAAATATAATCATCACCACTTTTTATAGCATAAGTATCATCACAATAATCATCATAAGTAGCAACTTTGTTCTCATCATAATCAATTGAAACCTCTTCCAAGATAGTGGAATCATTACTAAATAAAGTCATGACCTCTCCAAATCCACTTTCATAATTATCACAATAAGATTCAACATCCTCCAAAATAGTGGGATCATTACTTCCTAAAGTTGACAATCTTCCAAACCCACTTTCATCAATATAATCATCATAAGTAGGAGGCATGCTATCATCATAATAAATTTGCTCATCAAACTTGGGAGGCTAAAAATATCATCTTTATTAAACATAGCATCCCCAAGCTTGGGACAAACATTAATTGCAGCAAATATATTCTCAAACATGTCATTCTCATCAAACATAGCATCCCCAAGCTTGGGCCTTTTCATATCATAAGCATAATCACTCTCATCATTAATAGTATGGATAACACCAATAATATAGCAATTAACATCATCACAATGAGTAATAGGAGCAACATCATTTGGGAGAGATACCTTTCTACCTTTGCTTCTCCATCTTTTCTTTTTCTTCTTCACATTATGTGTGGGTTCAATCCTCTTTTTGGAGCTCCTTATTAATGAGATTGGTTGAATAGAAGGCTCCTCCTCGTTACCCGATTCATCATATAATAGGAGGATATTGGGAAGCCTCTTCCCTTTCATTAGTATTCTCTTCATCTTCTATTTGTTTTCTTTTCTTTATGTAATTGGCAATATAAGGATTTTCAATGCAATTCACCGCACAATACATAAAAATTTCTTCTAGCTCAATATCGAGGAATTTCTCAAGGTTATATTCTGGAATATGCTTAGTTATACGTTTCATTTCTTCATAACCCAAAAGCAAACTAAGTTCATTATGATGTGCAAAGGAAATCAAATCATCAAATTTTTTGGACACGATACGATCATGAAACAATTTGCATTTGAGATTTAAATGACCATGTTCATTGCAAAGTTCACAAGTATGGTGAAGAAATTTTAAATTTTCAGCACAAACATCTAGCCTTTCTTGCAACCATTTAGTTTCCAAATACTTATGCCTCTTGCAAAATTTATTTTCCCTAATTGGTGTGTACTTGCAAGCTCTATGTATTCCACAAAAGTTGACATGCTTATAAGAGACATTTTCATCATGACTAGTGCAATCATCATTAGTACTATGGATATTCAAAGAGTTCATACTAACAACATTGCAATCATGCTCATCATTCAAAGATTTAGTGCCAAACATTCTAATGCATTCTTCCTCTAGCAATTGAGCACAATGATCGGAATCCTTATTCTCATGAAAGATATTAAAAAGATGAAGCATATGAGGCACCCTCAATTCCATTTTTTTGTAGTTTTCTTTTATAAACTAAACTAGTGATAAAACAAGAAACTAAAAGAATCGATTGCAAGATCTAAAGATATACCTTCAAGCACTAACCTCCCCGGCAACGACACCGGAAACTGCTTGATGTCTACTACGCAACCTTCTTCTTGTAGACGTTGTTGGGCCTCCAAGTGCAGAGGTTTGTAGGACAGTAGCAAATTTCCCTCAAGTGGATGACATAAGGTTTATCAATCCGTGGGAGGCGTAGGATGAAGATGGTCTCTCTCAAACAACCCTACAACCAAATAACAAAGAGTCTCTTGTGTCCCCAACACACCCAATACAATGGTAAATTGTATAGGTGCACTAGTTCGGCGAAGAGATGGTGATACAAATGCAATATGGATGGTAGATATAGGTGTTTGTAATGCTAGGAAGCAAGGCCTAGGGTTCATACTTTCACTAGTGCAAGTTCTCTCAACAATAATAACATAGTTGGATCATATAACTATCCCTCAACATGCAACAAAGAGTCACTCCAAAGTCACTAATAGCGGAGAACAAACGAAGAGACTATGGTAGGGTACGAAACCACCTCAAAGTTATTCTTTCTGATCGATCTATTCAAGAGTTCGTACTAGAATAACACCTTAAGACACAAATCAACCAAAACCCTAATGTCACCTAGATACTCCAATGTCACCTCAAGTGTCCATGGGTATGATTATACGATATGCATCACACAATCTCAGATTCATCTATTCAACCAACACAAAGAACTTCAAAGAGTGCCCCAAAGTTTCTACCGGAGAATCAAGACGAAAACGTGTGCCAACCCCTATGCATAAGTTCACGAACGGAACCCGCAAGTTGATCACCAAAACATACATCAAGTAGATCACGTGATATCCCATTGTCACCACAGATAAGGACATGCAAGACATACATCAAGTGTTCTCAAATACTTAAAGACTCAATCCGAGAAGATAACTTCAAAGGGAAAACTCAATCCATTACAAGAGATAGAGGGGGAGAAACATCATAAGATCCAACTATAATAGCAAAGCTCATGATACATCAAGATCGTACCACCTCAAGAACACGAGAGAGAGAGAGATCAAACACATAGCTACTGGTACATACCGTCAGCCCCGAGGGTGAACTACTCCCTCCTCGTCATGGAGAGCGCCGGGATGATGAAGATGGCCACCGGTGATGGATCCCCCATCCGGCAGGGTCCCGGAACAGGGCCCCGATTGGTTTTTGGTGGCTACAGAGGCTTGCGATGGCGGAACTCCCGATCTATTCTGTTCCTCGATGTTTTTAGGGTATATGGATATATATAGGCGAAAGAAGTTGGTCAGGGGAGCCACGAGGGTGGGGGGCGCGCCTCCCTGCCTCGTGGCCACCTCGAAGCTTCCCTGACATGTACTCCAAGTCTCCTGGATTGCTTCCGTTCCAAAAATAACTCTCCCGAAGGTTTCATTCCATTTGGACTCCGTTTGATATTCCTTTTCTTCGAAACACTAAAATAGGCAAGAAAACAACAATCTGGGTTGGGCCTCCGGTTAATAGGTTAGTCCCAAAAATAATATAAAAGTGTATAATAAAGCCCATAAACATCCAAAACAGATAATATAATAGCATGGAACAATCAAAAATTATAGATACGTTGGAGACGTATCACAAAGCTCGCTATACATCAAGATCGTGCCAAATCAAGAACACGAGAGAGAGAGAGAGAGAGATCAAACACATAGCTACTGGTACATACCCTCAGCCCCGAGGGTGAACTACTCCCTCCTCGTCATGGAGATCGCTGGGATGATGAAGATGGCCACTGGTGATGGACCCCCCCCCCTCCGGCAGGGTGCCGGAACAGGGTCCCGATTTGTTTTTGGTGGCTACAGAGGCTGGCGGCGGCGGAACTCCCGATCTAGGTTTCTATTCGGGGGTTTCCATATTTATAGGGATTTTTGGCGTCGGGAACCAGTCAGGGGGGTCTCCGAGGCGGCCACGAGGTAGGGGGCACGCCCAGGGGGGTAGGGCGCGCCCCCACCCTCGTGGGTGCCTCGGGACTCTTCTGGCCCATCTCCGATACTCCGTGGGCTTCTTCTGGTCCAAAAATAATCTTCGTGAAATTTCAGGTCAACTGGACTCCGTTTGGTTTTCCTTTTCTGCGATACTCAAAAACAAGAAAAAAAAACAGAAACTGGCACTGGGCTCTAGGTTAATAGGTTAGTACCAAAAGTCATATAAAATAGCATATAAATGCATATAAAACATCCTAGATGGATAATATAATAGCATGGAACAATAAAAAATTATAGATTCGTTGGAGACGTATCAACTGTCACCGTCTCCGGCCGTTCCCGGTCAAACCGCCTCCGCACATTGACACGCGAGCAAGTGCTCGTTCGAACACACTAGGCCGCACGCCAAATGGTCGCCTCAGGCCGTTTTCCAGCGAGATCCGAGCCGCGCCGCCGCGTTTGGCGTCGCCGGCGTTGAGCCGCCAATGTGGCACACCTGGGGCCACCCCTGGGTCACTGCCAACGGGCCCCGCAGGCCCCGTTGACTGGGTTGACCCAGTCAACGTGCTGATTGGGCAGCCAAGTGCCACTGACATGTGGGCCCCGCGTTAATTAAACATGTTTTATAAATAAATAAAATGTTAATTAATCTGTTATTTAGTTTTAATCACTAGTTAGTCACTAAATAATGGGGCCCACACCCCTAATTAACCCTGTTAGATTAGTTTAATCCACTGTTAAGCTAACATAGGTTGACATGAGGGTCCCAGTGGCCCACTGGTCAGGTTTGACCTGGTCAGCCGCTCTGTTGACTGCTGACGCATTCAACACGTCATGCTGACGTCATTTTCCATTTCTGTTAATTTAAATGATTTCAGAAATTGTTATAAACTTTAAAAATTCATATAAAATAAACCGTAACTCGGATGAAAATGTTTTCTACATGAAAGTTGCTCAGAAAAATCCAACGAATTCAAATACGTGGTTCGTTCATTTGTCACATGCCCCTAGCATGCTGAACATGGAACAATCCCCTCTCTTTCGTCTGTCCGAAAAAAGCCAAATGCCAGGAAAACATCTCCAAATGTTTTCCCTCTCCCTCTGCAATGTGTAGTATTGCGTTAGAACACCCATAGCTATGCATATCATCTTGTCATGCTTAGTGTCGCATCTGTTTGCTTATATTTACTATTTCTTCCCCCTCTTCTCTCCGGTATACCCCGAGACCGATGCTGCCCATGTGATCGGCTACGTCATCGGCGACTCTTCTTCCTTTGCAGCAGAGCTTCCACGCAAGCCCCCTCTTTGATCATCCCGATATCGCCCATTCCATTCTCTCATGCTTGCATTAGATTTTGTTACTGTTATTGTTTGTTCCTATTCTGATGCATAGCCTGCTTTTGTAACCTACTTATTGTTACCTTACCTGCTTATCCTAAACTACTTAGTATAGGTTGGTTAGTGATCCATTAGTGACCCCCACCTTGTCCTTGTTGCCCCTGCTTCATCATCGATGACTCAAGCAACGTGATCAAGGACCAGAGCCCGACACCTCGCATCACATCAAGCCCCTTTTGTTGCTCAACTTTGCAGAGTTACCATCGAGTGCCGAGGGTGGTACCTCATACATCACTCCTGATGAGATCTTTGTAGTGTAGCTATTCGGTCATGGTCATCGAGGATGATTCCTCCTTCACCACTCCCGGTACGACTCTGTCGTGCAACCCCTCAAGTGTGAACCTCGAGGGTGGTTCCTCTTACGTTCACCTTGATGATTACATCAAGTGGAATTCATCGAGGGTGATTCCTCGGGTTTTCCCCCTGGTGTTTGGACACACGGATACTTGGACTTTACAACTCTTACTTGGAAAGGTGGGTCGACCCTGAGGGGTACCCGCAAGTGATGTGGAGACGGGTTGACCTGGAGGGTACCCGAGAGTTGAATACGAGGCGTGGCCGGGCATTCTTAGCCCTTGCGGCAAGTCCTCGAGACGGGACGACGGGGTCACATCTTTCGTGAGTCTCTGCTCGTGACCGCACTACCAACACACTAACGGTTTGGATATTTGATCCGAGGGGCCTCTGGCCTGATAGCACTAACCATCACGTGGGCATAGTATGGGCGTTCTACGTCGTATGCATCAGCCGAAGCTTATTAGACGTCATGCGACTGAGCGACGCGCGCCGGGTTGGACTGGTAAGCACCTACCTTTTTAAGGAGGTAGCTAGGTCTGCTCACCGGCCGCCCACGCAACGTGCAGGAGTTCCCGGGGCGACGGCCCAAGACCCCTGGGGACATAGGTTTAGTCCGGCGTGCTGACCTCTCTATTAAGCCTAGGTCAGGTTGCGGCGTATTGTTTGGCCGAGGCCGGGCATGACCCAGTAAAGTGTGTCCGGCCGGAGTTAAGCGAGCGTGGTGGGTAAGTTGGTGCACCCTGTAGGGAAGAAAACATCTATCAATAGCCTGTTGTATGGTAACGGACACTCGGAGTTGTATCCCGATCGAGACAACTAGAACTGGATACTTGAGGTGATAACTGGATAGTATGGCTCTGGGATTGCTTTCTCGCAGGGAGTTGAGAAAGGATCTCTGGCCGAGGTTGATAACACTACTACTACTTTACTTTATGCTATTTTGAACTCTTCTGAATGCTGCAAGATGCTTGAAGCTGCTTGAAGATGCTAGTCTTTGATAGGCTAGGCTCTCCCCTTCTTTTCTGGCATTCTGCAGTCCAATCCATAGATACATCCCATTTCATTGATACCGATGCATATGTAGTGTAGATCCTTGCTTGCGAGTACTTTGGATGAGTACTCACGGTTGCTTTGCTCCCTCTTTTCTCCCTTTTCCATTCTTTCCGGATATCGCAACCAGATGGTGGAGCCCAGGAGCTAGACGCCACCTTCGACGACGACTACTACTACCACGAGGGTGCTTACTACTACGTGGAGGCCGCCGACGACCAGGAGTAGTTAGGAGGCTCCCAGGCAGGAGGCCTTGCCTTTTCGATCATTGATACTTTTGTGCTAGCCTTCTTAAGGCAAACTTGTTTAACTCATGTCTGTACTCAGATATTGTTGCTTCTGCTGACTCTTGTGTTTTCGAGCTTATGTATTCGAGCCCTCGAGGCCCCTAGCTTGTAATATAAAGCTTGTATTTTTTTAATTTGTGTCTAGAGTTGTGTTGATATCTTCCCGTGAGTCCTTAATCTTGATCGTACACATTTGCGTGTATGATTAGTGTACGATTGAATCAAGGGCGTCACATCGGAGAATATAGCAGTCATACATCTTTGAAAGGTAGCAGGTGCATTACATAAACCAAAAGGCATACATCTAGAAGCATAAGTTCCAAAGGGACAAGTAAAAGTGGTCTTTTCTTGATCAGGTTGAGAAACAGGTATTTGTGAAAAGCGAGAGTATCCATCTAGGAAGCAAAAATGTGTGTGCTTAGATAATCTTTCAAGCATTTGATCAATATAAGGCAACAGGTAATGATCTTTTCTAGTTGCTTTGTTTAATTTTCTGTAATCAATTACCATTCTATAGGCTGTAACAATTCTTTGTGGAATAAGTTCATTCTTATCATTAGGAACAACAGTTATACCTCCTTTCTTAGGGACACAGTGAACAGGACTTACTCATCTACTATCAGCTATAGGATAGATTATACCTGCTTCCAGAAGTTTTAAGATTTCTGTTCTTACCACTTCTTTCATTTTTGTATTCAACCGACGTTGATGATCAACAACGGGTTTAGCATCAGGTTCCATATTAATTTTGTGCTGACATAGAGTGGGACTAATGCCCTTTAAATCATCAAGAGTATATCCAATAGCGGCCCGGTGCTTCCTTAGAACTTTCAATAATCTTTCTTCTTCATGTTCTGAAAGGTTAGCACTAATAATAACAAGATATATTTTCTTTTCATCAAGATAAGCATATTTCAAAGTGTCTGGCAATTGATTTAATTCAAACACAGGATCACCTTTAGGTGGAGGAGGACCTCCTAGAGTTTGAATAGGCAAATTGTGTTTAAGTAGAGGACGTTGTTCAAAGAAAATCTTATCTATTTCATTTCTTTCATGCATGTGTAAATCATTTTCATGGTCTAGCAAATATTGTTCTAAAGGTTCAGTAGGTGGAACAGCAATAGAAGCAAGACCAATTAATTCATCCTTACTAGGCAATTCTTTTTCATGATGATTTCTACTAAACTTGGAAAAATTAAAACTCATGAGACTCATCACCAAAGCTAACACCAACTGTTTGTTTCTTACAATCTATGTTAGCATTAACTGTACTCAAGAAAGGTCTACCAAAGATAGTGGGACAAAAGTCATCTTGTGGGGAACCAAGAACAAGAAAATCAGTATTTAATTTTCCCACACAAGACTTCAACATCTCTAATAATCCCAAATGGTGATATGGTGTCTCTATTAGCAAGTTTAATAGTAACATCTATTTCTTCTATCTCAGCAGGTGCTATGTCTTTCATGATTTCTTCATATAAAGTGTAAGGAATAGCACTCACACTAGCACCCATGTCACATAAACCATGATAACATTGATCTCCTATTTTAATTGCAATAACAAGCAGGCCAACAACAGGTCTATGTTTATCTCTTTTACCAGGTTTAGCAATTCTAGCAGCTTCTTCACAGAAGTAAATAACATGCCTATCCATATCTTCTTCCAAGAGATCTTTAACCATAGAAATACTAGGTTCTACTTTGATTTGTTCATCAGGTTTAGGTGTGCTAAAATAACTTTTGTTAACCACAGTTGAAACTTTAGCATGTTCCTTTATCCTAACAGGGAAAGGTGGTTTCTCAATATAAACAGAAGGAACAACTGGATCAACATTATAAAGTATAGTTTATTCTTTAACTGGTACTGGTTCTTTAATTTCTTCTTTAATAGGTGGGTGATATTTAAACCACTTCTCCTTAGGGAGTTCAACATGAGTAGCAAATGATTCACAAAAGGAGGCTACTATCTCAGAGTCAAGTCCATATTTAGTGCTAAACTTTTGAAAAGCATCGGTATCCATAAAAGATTTAACACAATCATACTTAAGTTTAATACCTAACTCTTTACCTTCGTCGAGTTCCCAATCTTCAGAGTTGCATTTAATTATTTCCAAAAGATCCCACCAGAATTCAATAGTCTTCTTCATAAATGAACCAACACAAGAAGTATCAAGCATGGTTTGATCATTACGAGAAAGCCAAGCATAAAAATGCTGGATAATAATTTCTCTTGAGAGCTCATGATTGGGTCATGAATATAACATTGACTTAAGCCTCCCCCAAGCTAGAGCGATACTTTCTCCTTCACGAGGCCAAAAATTATATATACTAGTAAAATGCCCGTGCATTGCCACGGGCTATTAAAAAAATTAATGGTTGCATCTGTAAACATAATGCATGCCAAATTTTATATGTATAGAAAAAGATATAGCTATTAATAGACTAAAAATAATTGAAATCCACTTCAAACAAACGAATGTATGAATCGCACATATAACATTCATCAGTTCTTCTCCGGCTGGAAATGGACCTTGATACGCTATTGCCGCAACATCATATTGCTCCACGGAACCCATCGGCCTCCTTCTCGCTAGCACCGAGGAACCCCATTTGTGCCTCATTCTCATTGGTATCGAGGGACCGCATTTGGCCATTTCCGCTGCCACTGCCACCAACATCTTCTATGACATGTCTACTACTGCCCCTGACATCTTCTCCGCGAGCGCCGTCACGAAGCCATGTCCACCATGTTTCACTTCACCTTATATTGCGCCTCACATATCACAAGTACTAATATCCAACTATGCATATTAGTAAAATACAACAATGGATCTGTAGTACATCAATATCTACACAACAAATTTGTTTTGCTGAGTGACTTGTATACTTGCCTTCCCAAAACCAATCTGACACATCTTGATCGAACCCTTTGGTCCATAGACAAATTATAGTAATTCTGCTCTCAAAAGGAGAACTAGCAGAGATAAAGAAAAAACAAGTGAAATCCAATAGCAAAATTTTTAAACACACGCATCCTGATACAACTTCGACATCAAATAAGCCAGCCAAACAACATAAACAATAACTCAAAGTTACCATTTTGAACCTAGCTTGTTTGAATTCCAAGTGTTTGGCCTTTATATAGTCCCTTGAGCCTTGTAAATCATGGCTGTTGGGAGACTGTACCACAACTCCACCATGAACAATTCAACATATTTACAACCACCTATTCTTGTACGAAATTCTTATCAGAACCTTATTGTAATGCTTTAGGTGTTGCCCAAAGGCCCACTATTTTAGTAGCATTCTGTTTACTCCTTTCCTAACCTGACCACTTTTTACCAGTTCACATAGTTAGTGACGAGAATCTAGTGGTTGCAGCCGATTTAAGCAATACTATGTGTAGGTCGTTGGCAGCCCACCACCCCTGTTAGAGCTCACGGAGCCATTGTTGAGCCAGGACTGCAAAATACATGAAAGTTTACCAACTTAATTGGTTACCCTTGCGGTATACTCCCTCCGTCTGGAAAAGTTTGTCCCTTAAATGGATGTATCTAGCACCAAGTTAGTGCTAGATACATCCATTTGAGGAACAAGCTTGGGACAAGCTTTTTCGGACAGAAGAAGTACATAACTAAGTTTTGAACTATATAGATAGAGTGCTCAATCATAATTACTGCAAATCTGAAGCTGCACAATTCCAAATGAATTTGATGCATGGGAGATGACTTACCTTCTTCATGACCCTGGTAGTTGTCACCGAGCATTGCAATAATTGCAACACTCCAAATAAATTCAATGCCGAAGAGATGAGTCGCCTTCTTGGCAATGAACCCTCAATAGTGAATTTCTAAGGTCCTTGAATGAACATATGTGGAAGATATTCTACAGTTCTAGATATATGGCACAACCTCAGTTATAGAATGGTTAGTATACTTACAATCTAACTCAGAGGCCCCACATATGAAAATTCAGACTTCCGATAGGAAACACTGAATCTCAGCAGGAGAGATCAAATACATGCATCCCTGTTCGAGGTATTAATATGGGTAATTCTTAATTGATGCGCTAGATGGTATCTTCTCATCCAATTGTATAGGAACTCGTAATTATAATAAAATCTTACTATATTCCATCAAAATATACAATCCTGTGAGGCTAAGATAACAGCAAGAGCATAAAATTCTACAAAAACAACAACTTGTCCCGACATTTTAGAAATAGTTAATATTTTCTCAATGGAAATGTCTATTTGTGAGTTGTACACTTAACATGGATATGCTGATCTATTTGTTGACCTCTTAGTTTCAGATGTTCGTATGCGACTTTATATTTGCTCTGGGTAAAGAATGAGAAAAATATATTTTCTTGAACATAGCTTCATATAACCATTTTGCTGGTTCATGATAACCTAGTGGTGATCTCTTGTTGTAGCCCTTATTTCACTTGATTGAATAAACAAAAGCATCACATACAAAATCTTATGCAGTTTCTAACAAGAATCAAGTGAGATAGACTACTGATTCTACAATGTACACTATCTGGTTAAATCATATTTGGCCAAGTATTTTTTTCTGCTTCTATCATCTGTGAGCTCATTATTAAGTGTTAGAAAACCAAAGATGATCAAATGAGCTCTAAGGCGTTTAATAAGTGTACGAACAGATGCCCCTTCCTTCCACACTCTCAAAGTTTGAATAACTTCCCAAAAAATCAATCAAAAAGATTAAAAAAATTAATGCACAAGTTTCAGGGCACACCTTTGGTTTTATTTATTTTAGTATTTCTAGATCATCTCTAATTGCTTTCAATGATGAGTCACAACAAATTTACGCAAGATTTCAGAGGACACAAAGGAGAAATTTCCTTGTGCTGCCACGAAATAATAAATTTAGACATGGATACATTGATCAATATGCTTGACAAACTCAGCAATCCACTTTCTGTAGTTCCTTACTTGCGATTTGGCAACCTGACAATAATGTGTAGAGGAGACATACGCCTACGTCAAAGGGGGTCATGACCCAAAGCATGTTTAGTAAATCACCACATAAAAACACTTACCTGAGCGTGCAAACAAAATTGTCAGCAACTGGGATGGGCATTGGTGAAGAACATTTCTGATCCACAATTTTAGATCACCACGCAACTTGCACTTTTGAGAAAAAAAGTGGCCACAAGAAATCACAAATTTGCTCCAACTCCTTCCGTGACTGACATAAATACAGCCCCAAAAGTGGAGATAAAAAATGTCCAATTGAAGCATTAAGGACAGTTGCCAAATCTTTAATCTTTCTCCTCGTAAGATCATCTCCAACAAGAGCAAAACAAATACGCAAAAGGTGGATTTTTATCATTGCTGGAACTTTAGCAGTCCAACGCTTCAGCCAATCATTGTGTACTTCTATGATTCTATCAAAGAAGATGATCCACTTTTATGTTCCTGTTAACAATTTAATTTTCTTGCCCTCTCACCTCGCAGAAGGCCTTGTACACTTGTAGCAGGTTGGTAGTGAAACAAGTCATTGCTTACCTCGGGTGCGGACATGGAAGGCCTTGGTGCCATGTTTGGGTGTCATGCACAGCTCCTCCCAACAGACATCCGCATGGAGTCCCAACAGCAGGTGATGTCTACTACACAACCTTCTTCTTGTAGACGTTGTTGGGCCTCCAAGTGCAAAGGTTTGTAGGACAGTAGAAAATTTCCCTCGAGTGGATGACCTAAGGTTTATCAATCCATGGGGGGCGTAGGATGAAGATGGTCTCTCTCAAACAACCCTGCAACCAAATAGCAAAGAGTCTTTTGTGTCCCCAACACACCCAATACAATGGTAAATTGTATAGGTGCACTAGTTCGGCGAAGAGATGGTGATACAAGTGCAATATGGATGGTAGATATAGGTTTTTGTAATCTGAAAATATAAAAACAGCAAGGTAACTAATGATAAAAGTGAGCACAAACGGTATTGCAATGCTTCGAACCAAGGCCTAGGGTTCATACTTTCACTAGTGCAAGTTCTCTCAACAATAATAACATAATTAGATCATATAACTATCCCTCAACATGCAACAGAGAGTCACTCCAAAGTCACTAATTGCGGAGAACAAACGAAGAGATTATTGTAGGGTACGAAACCACCTCAAAGTTATTCTTTCCGAGCAATCCATTGGGCTATTCCTATAAGTGTCACAAATAGCCCTAGAGTTCGTAGTAAAATAACACCTTAAGACACAAATCAACCAAAACCCTAATGTCACCTAGATACTCCAATGTCACCTCAAGTATCCGTGGGTATGATTATACGATATGCATCACACAATCTCAGATTTGTCTATTCAACCAACACAAAAAACTTTAAAGAGTGCCCCAAAGTTTCTATCGGAGAGTCAAGACGAAAACGTGTGACAACCCCTATGCATAAGTTCACAAGGTCACTGAACCCGCAAGTTGATCACCAAAACATACATCAAGTGGATCACATGAATATCCCATTGTCACCACAGATAAGCACATGCAAGACATACATCAAGTGTTCTCAAATCCTTAAAGACTCAATCCGATAAGATAACTTCAAAGGAAAAACTCAACACATTACAAGAAGGTAGAGGGGGAGAAATATCATAAGATCCAACTATAATAGCAAAGCTCGCGATACATCAAGATCGTGCCATATCAAGAACATGAGAGAGAGATATCAAACACGTAGCTACTGGTACATACCGTCAGCCCCGAGGGTGAACTACTCCCTCCTCGTCATGGAGAGCGCCGGGCTGATGAAGATGGCCACCGGTGGTGGATCCCCCCTCTGGCAGGGTGCCGGAACAGGGTCCCGATTCGTTTTTGGTGGCTATAGAGGCTTGCGGCGGTGGAGCTCCCGATCTAGGTTTCTTTTCGGGGGTTTCTGTATTTATAGGAATTTTTGGCGTCGGTCTCACGTCAGGGGGGGGGGGTCTCTGAGTCATCCACGAGGCAGGGGGCGCGCCCAGGGGGGTAGGGCTCGCCCTCCACCCTCGTGGATGGCTCGGGACTCTTCTGGCCCAACTCTTTTACTCCGGGGGCTTCTTTTGGTCCATAAAAAAAATCAAAAATTGGCACGTCAATTGGACTCCGTTTGGTATTCCTTTTCTGTAAAACTCAAAAACAGGAAAAAAACAGAAATTGGCACTGGGCTCTAGGTTAATCGGTTAGTCCCAAAAATCATATAAAATAGCATATAAATGCATATAAAACATCCAAGATTGATAATGTAATAGCATGGAACAATAAAAAATTATAGATACGTTGGAGATGTATCAGCAGGCACAGGCTCCATGGCGTCTCCTCCTCCAAGCGCCTCCCTTCTGCCAAGCTCCACCAGGAGATCCTCCGCCTAGTCTACGGCACACCGTCAAGCACCCATGCCGATGGCACCTCATGCCCTCCCGCTTTGCCACTCCCCTCCTAATTCATATGGAATTTGTCTACAGTAGGTAGTATCTACTTACCTCGCATGACACAACACATAATGTGGAGAAGCTGGACCTAAAGAGGACATTTTCAATGTACGACTCTATATGCAAGACCTACAGAAGACTGAATCAGGTAGTGAACTACATGAAGAATTGATGGCATGCATATAAACCATGACATAATTTGGGCCCAACAATACGTAATTTGTCTCTAAACTTTCTTAACAAGCAGACACTTTTTCTTATCCTATCAATGTCGTAATATTACAACAATAAACAACTACCATGGTATGAAACGTCAACGTGAGAGGGATCCGACAAATACGCAAACACAATGTGCAACTAAGCAAAATAATATGCCAGGGTATCGATTCCTGTAGTGAATAATAACACCAACCGCATGAACAATGGCACTTTCCTAGCCGAACGCCGGCAATCGGGCCACACTAACGCCAGCGATACAAGGGATGGGGAACGCCAGGGCGGAGGAGCACAATCCAGATATGTGGAGAAGCCACGGTCGATGGCATCCAGTCAATATTGGGCTTAACGGGGTAGCATATCGAGGCATCCAATCAAGTCTTCCTTTTTTTGTGGGGAAAATCAAATCTTCCTTAAATAATTTAAACTGCACACCACATGTATTATAGATCTCTAACCGCCACCACTTTGGCAAGAAACTCAGCTTGTTGGCTTCAGATTGCTTGCAAAATTGGATTAAAGCAATCACCTGCAAAAATACAGCACGCTAGCTTCAAATAGCTTGCAAAAAAAACGACAGTGTACTTGAGGGCAGTACATATCATTGCAGACTAATCATAGGAGGGCAAATAAGGTACTTTAACCAGAATTGAAGTACTCAAATTAGAGCTAGTGCAGTATGCCACAAAGAAAATATTGTTTGTCGAGCCAAACCACATTAAAAAAGAGGAAGCATTAGAAGATCAGAGTTAATAGTTTGTACCTTCTTCAGCTTGCATAATTGAATTGAAGTAATTAGCTTTTGTTTCGTTGCCATGGCATGCCCAGTGCATCTCCAATCCTCATTATTTCCTCCTTTGACCACAACCATAAGTAACAAACCATGGCATTAATGATACACACATTTAGGACTATAAAATCTAAGTAATTGCATATTAAAGAACTAAGAGATGTGCTTTTGCAGTCGAAGATACTAACCAGGCCTTGTGAACAATTTGCGAATACATACAAATACCAGAACCACGGCCTCCATAAAAATATTTGCACGCACCATCTCTGGCAAGGTGGACCTAGGATAAACTAAATGGCCCCTCAACTTTCCTGTTTAGATTTCTAAACTGGACCAATTGTTAACACACATTTGGATCATTATCTTGCTCTTCACTATCGTCTTCTTGAGCACGAGATCTGATATATGGACTGAGGTAAAATGTTTCCATGGTGTACTGTAGGGTCTACAATTTACATATAAAATATATTGTACTAACAAACAACCTCCCAAAGCTCACTGGCTCAATAGCCAATACCACAACATCGACCACAGCTTGACGGCATAACCATCTCAGGGCACAAGGAGAGAGCAAGGAGATGATGGACTCACCAGAACTAAGGAATGGGGGCCAACACCGCCACTGTTGTAGAAAGACCCTTAAAAAACATCACAAATGTATCTACAGAGTACAGTCTGACCTTGTGCCTCTCATTGACAAGGAGCTTGCAAGAAGACACAATTGGAACCGGTGCCCCCCATGACAACAATGTTCTTAGAGTTTGCACCTGATGCCATTACATTCATCCTATTCTATGAAAGAGAAAATTGGCAACAATGTTTAGGTTTGCCATCGCCGCATTCACGCTTATCTTTCATAGAAAGAAAACAACAAAAAAAAAATCAAAATCTTCGAATATCTGCTATTGTGGTGTTGTGCATGAAATTATTAGCCATCCCAATGTGACCATGGATATATATATATATATATATATATATATATATATATATATATATATATATATATATATATATATATATATATATATATATATATATATACAGTACCTGGCAAGTTTATCAAGAATAGTAAAGTAAGTGAAACAAAAGACAAAATGAAAGGTTTCTTAAAGTTGAACAAGAAATAATGGACAAAGAAGCTTGAAGCCTTTTGAGTCGACTGAAATTAATTGAATATTGAAATTAATTGAATATTTACCATTAGAAGTTGAAGGCAGATCTGAAATTTAGTGGGTAGTGGCAAGTAGAACAACTAATGAGATTTGGCATATCATGTTCAGCAATGTATCCGCACTATTGAGATTTTTATACTACAAAAATTTCCCAAATTGTTAAACATAGGATACAAATTAACAGATATGCTCCCGTACACGGCACTCCCTCCCTTGAAAAATCTGTAACCGGGTCCTTGTCCTATGGGTTTACTCGCGCTGCAACTAATCATCATTACCTTAGATGAACTACAGGTAGTCATGCTATGTACTAATTGCTTCAGAATTCAATTATGACATGGGAGTGGGATACCACGTACTGTCACTGGTGCGCGTCGGTCCTAAACAAACGGTTTTTTACCCCTTTCCGCGACAGCATTTGGAGCCATCGCCCAGTGAGTGTGGGCGATAGGGGGGACACGACCCGGAAACCGTTGGGGATATGCCCTCCTGGCACACACGCTCGGCAAAATGAGGTCGTGTGCGACCGGCGAGCACTCAAATACAGAAATACGTACAGTAGTGCTAAAAAAATACAATTATACAGGCAAAATCATTTCTGGTCGTAAGTACATCCCACACAGTCAGTCACCACTAAACGTTTCCGTTCGTATATACATCCCACACAGTCACTACAAGGAAAACGTTTGCGCAAGGTGGCGTAACGCAAATAGTTTTGAAGAGAATATCGTGTGTGATTGTTCATTGATCCAACACGGTTTATTCCTAGAAACTGTGTGTGTTGCCTTAGGTCATCGCCCACGGTGTTTTCTCATTAACCATTTGCAATAGGAAAACCCAATTAGCAAGCTAATTGGCCAATTAGCGGGCTAATTGGCCTATTATTAATAATCCATTTACCAATCTAATTGACATTCATATTAAGCACATAATATATTCCATTTCCATATTAAGGAAGTAGGATTTCATAATTGAAATACATCAGAGTACAACATGATATAGCTTCAGCACTCAGCTACCCCATTACACAACTGCACCAGCAGCAAGTTTCACATGCAACATCTAGAACCTTTCGAAATTAGTATCATAGTCGGTACATAGAGAGATGCATCTCATTTGGAAAACTGCTGAAGCAGAAGGCGAATATTGAGCCTTCATTCATGTTGAAGGTGTTTGCAACTTTAGGCCAGTGCTTGTGGATGATTGACCGTCCATCCTTCGACCTCTTCAGGAACACTTCAATATTGAACCGTGGGTGTTGTATGAAAACTTTCATCGCCTCCTGACCACAGAGGTTGTTTGAGAGGTAATCATCAGTGAAGCCTGAAAACAAGGATGTGCATAAATATCTTCTCTATATTGGAAATGGGGCAAAGGAATACAAAAAGGCAAGGTATAATAGTTAGTACCATCTTGTAAACCTCAGTGCTTCCCATTGTTTCCCTGCAACACATATAAGGTAGTTAGTCATCAGGTTAAGTAAGGGTTCGCATGCTATCAGTAAAATATGTTGATGATAAATAAGCACATTGCGGATTCATCAGATTAATTCAAGCCACATGGAAAACCCATTTATCCAAACCAAGCATGATTAGGAACTAGGAAATATAGCACTTGTATATGTTTCTCATGTATTAAGTGCAGCCAAATTCGATTTATTCCTCACATGGTATACAATAACAGAATGCAGCCACAACAATTGAACATCGCATTGCAGAAGTGAACCAAGCAGTTAACTAAACACCAAAACAAATGAACCAAACGTTAACTGAGCACCACATTGCACAATATAACATACTCCTAATAGAAGATCAGACATTTAACCAAACCAAGCATGCTTAACAACTTGGAAATATAGCAATTGTATTTGTTTCTCATGTATTTAGTACAGCCAAATTCGATTTATTCCTCACATGGTATACAATAAGAGAATGCAGCCACAACAATTGAACATCGCATTGCAGAATTGAACCAAGCAGTTAACTAAACACCACAACAAATGAACCAAATGTTAACTGAGCACCACATTGCACAATATAACATACTCCTAATAGAAGATCAGATAGTTAACCAAACCAAGCATGCTTAACAACTTGGAAATATAGCAATTATATTTGTTTCTCATGTATTTAGTACAACCAAATTCGATTTATTTCTCACATGTTATACAATAACAGAATGCAGCCACAACAATTGAACGTCGCATTGCAGAATTGAACCAAGCAGTTAACTAAACACCACAACAAGTGAACCAAGCCACAACAAACGAACCAAGCAGTTAACTAAACACCAATTGAACAATATAACATACTCCTAATAGAAGATCAGACAGTTAACCAAACCAAGCATGCTTAACAACTTGGAAATATTGCACCCTGAAGAATTGAACAACACATTTGCAGAATTGAACCCATCAGTTAATTAAACACCACATTGCACGACATATAGAACATATACACTATAGCAAAAGATTGCATGGTGAAAGTAGATAGCACAATTCACTAGAATTTGTTAAGGAAAGGAAGTAATTAGCAAACTGAACATGGGTCCTTATAGTGAGCTAATAAGACAAGCTACTCCTCATTGTCAGAGATATCGATGACGATTGGCTCCTTGGACATGGAAGAGGGCGAGGCCTCCGCATCGTGGGTGCCCTCGTTGTAGTGGTGAGTTGCCTGGGCCGCTCCGGGCACCAACCTACTGGCTCTCGAGATGAGGTAAGCACGTGCACACTGAGAAAACACCTCATAGTCTTCGTCGAAGGCACCGACGGTGGCCTTGGGAAAACGCCATGAATTGTCGTTTAAAGCAGCCAACCGCGTCGCGGCGTCGGCGCGCGAGGCGTCAACGGTGGCCTCGACGGCGAGGTGCTCCTCCAAGATCTGGGGGTCGGCACGAATGGCAGCCATCGCGACCTCATCCGCGCGTGCGGCCACGATTTGCTTCTCCGCTGCCAAATGCTCCTTGAGGTCCTGGCTATACTGAGTGCACCATGGCTTAGGCTGGCGCTTATTTGGTGGAGGGGTCGGTGATTTGGGTGGAAGGTGTCACGCTCGCGCCGGCGGTCGGGGCATGTGGGATGTGGAAGGAGGAGGAGGATGGGGGTCGGGTGTGGATTACCTGCCTGGATAGGCGAGGCCGAGCAGCGTGAAGGAGGGTCGCCGGCGAGGAGGCGGCGGTGCTGCAAGCAAGGAGTGAATGTGTCAACTTGGAAAGAAAGGCGGAAAGGGGGGAAATGTGGATTTTGGTAAGGGGGAGGGGCGGGGAGGTAGATATTTCCGCGGAAGCCAAAAATTTGGAATCGCTTCAGACAAAAAACTGGCGCGCAAAGTGTCATCAGACACGGTCCCTTATTCAGACACGGTCCAAAGATATTTTGTGCTGCATCTCACACGGTTGGTTACAATAAACTGTGTGGGATGTACTTGATTTTTCGTCTCGATTTGAATTACATAATGGGGTCACAGCGGCCATGGACGGTGTTTGAATTGCTAGACCTTTTGTCTGCAGTGATCATAAAAGAATTGGAATTATGCGCATGCTCTAGTGCATATAAATTGGTTGAAAAATCAAATCTGTGTCCTTGGGTGCATGCTTAGGTCCCATGCAAGAAATGGGAATGAATTTCAAACACCATGGCACCGTTGATTGCCGGCAAAACATTGGGATGCCTGGTTTTTAAATTCTATTAAATCCAAAACTCGTCTGAAATTCATGAAACTTGGCATGCTATCATGGAGCGGCATCAACATGCTGTGGTACAAATTTGGTCCCATTTGGGGCAGGTTTGGGTATATGCTTCTCACAAACCGGAGCTTCTCACAACAAGGATGATGGTTTTCGGTAGGGAACGTCCCACCTTTGGGGACGAAATGATATCCATTGCCTCTTATTGCTTTCAAATATTTTTCTCATGCCAACATAGAACAACAGGAGTGTTGTGTGAATTTTTGTGATTTTTTAGGGTTCGTTTGGACATTTTTATGCATTAACTGAGTTTTCAATGCATTTATGTGCATAATTCAAATTTGAACTACATGCGCATGCTCTAGTGACTATAAATTGGTTGAAAAATCAAATATGTGTCCTTATGTGCATGCTTAGGTCCCATGCAAGAAATGAGAATCAATTTCAAACACCAGGGCACTGTTGATTGCCGACAAAACATTTAGATGCCTGGTTTTTAAATTCTAGTAAATCCAAAACTCATCCGGTGCACAGGTTCACTGGGAAGCCTGCGAGATGTTCAACGCAGGATTTGTGCATCTCTTCAATGCAAACGGTTCAGTGAAGCAGTAAACCGGCAGAAAATAAACCAAAAACTATACATGCTTCCACACGCCCCGTGTGTTGTGCGAGCAGGCGCGAGTTGATGGGACGCATGCGAGCAGTCCGCCGCGCAGGCATACTGAGAGGTGTGCGAGTAGCTGTGTGAAATGATGGTAGGAATGGCAGACGTCCGCCGCGCAGGCTCACCGGGAGGCGAGACAACTTTTGACCGCAGCCTGCCTCGCTCCCACTGGTCTGTATTAATTGTGCGCCCGAGCCGCCGGCCATAATAGGCGGCCACACCCCCGGTCCACAGTGGTCACCGACGTCTGGACTCCGGAGTGTATGAAGATGCCACCGAAGCGCACCATCGGAGGGAGTGGCGACGCCGGCGCTGGTGAAGCACCCACACAACGCGTCAAGCTGGCCACAGAGGTTTCCGTCGCCACCGACGAGGTCTCGCGTGGGCAGCAGCACGACCTTGAATTCATTAGCGGCGTCGTGCCCCCCCCCCCAGCTGGAGCCGGAGGACAACAACAACTCCGGCAACAACTGCGACTCCGACGGAAAATCGGTTAGTCACCTACATATATGTTTGTGCCTTTTTTCTTCCTGATCTTGGGAATTGATTTCGAATGTCCTACATGTTATGCCATTTTTTTCTTTCAGATTGGTATGAACACAGATGAGGCTCCGACCAGCGCCGCTGCCGGATGTAGATCTTCGACCCGGCTGTGCGACCAGAAGCGCCCCCTGGACCTGAGGAACCAGTAGAATCTCCGGCGGACCGCATCAGCGATCTCCCGGACGGAATCCTTGGGGAGATCATCTCCCTTCTCCCCACCAAGGATGGCTGCCGCACACAAGTCCTCGCATCACGGTGGCGCACTCTGTGGTGCACCGCGCCTCTTAATCTCGACTGTCGTCAGCTATCTGTCTATGGTGATTCTGAACTCCCCGGAGCCATTATCTCCTCCCACGGGGGCTCCGTTCAACGCATCTGCATCCCGACATGCTACCTGCTATACATACCCTGCACAGTGGCCGCCTGCCTGACATCCCATCAATTTGATAAACTCCAGCAGCTTGAGTTCTACCATTAGAGCGATAGGTTTCCACCAAGAGCTGCATCTGTGCCCTCACCACCGATGCCCATCTCATGGTTTTCCTCCTCTCTCCACACTGCCACCTTGACCCGGTGCCATCTAGCAGACTATCTGGTACAAATGCTTCGACTGCCAGTGCTGAAAAACTTGCGCTTGTGTTGGTTGATCTGTCGGTGGCCTCACTTCACAGCATCATCCACTCTAGCTGCCCTGCAGCGTTTGGTGCTTGTTTGGAATAGGAATCCATATCCCTTGTCTCAAAATAAAGTCGTCTCACCTTGTAAGCATTGGAATTCATTTTGAAGGACAGGAGATCATCATCGAAGACGCCCCTTCACTTCAAAGGTTGCTCCTTAATTGTTGTTATAAACCTTCATAAATAACTATGGTCTCTGCGCATAAACTGGAAACCTTGGGTACAATTAGTGATCCGTTTGAATCGTCCGAGATGGTGTTTGCCTCCACACCTATTGGGGTATTGTATATTATTCACGTACACTTTTGTAATTTGCATTTTTCATTTGTGCACATAAGTTAAGTATCATCTTGGAGTACACTTTCAGTGCTAATATTATGTTCTATGCTCAATGAAGCGCTTGTCCATCCTATCAGTGATGGTGGATTCTGTCAAGACCTTATATATCACTATGTGGTGTTTTGATCTCAACATCATTATTGCCTTGCTGCAATGCTTTCCATGTCTGGAGAATTTGTATATGAAGGTGATGATTTCACGCACATGGAAAGCCCATATATAATGTACTATAATTAATCGTTCAGCTATCACTCTTTCAACATAATCTTTTTTAGACATTAACTATTTTCAATCTTCATCTCTATTTAGGCACTAACACATGGAAAAAAGATATAACCAATCGGTGGTTCAAGAAGCACCGGGATTTTCTCAGATCTCACGACATTCGTTTGAAGACAGTAACACTGGAAGGATATGCATCCAACAATGCAAACACTAGCTTTTTCACATTCTTCATGTTGAATGCGAGGGCACTATTGTCCGTGAGGATTAAGTTTTTCAACAAGAAATTTCTTACGGCTGCAGGTGCTGAACAACATAAAAAGAAGTTTCATGTGGACCTAAGGGCTTCTGATCGTGCTCGGCTTCTATTTACAACAACTTGTCATCATGGACCAGTAGAATTTCTGGCCATTGATCTTGATTTTATGGATCAGACCGGTCCATTTGATTGTGACTACCAAAAACTTTGGTTGAGTATGTCATTGTCCTGTTCAATCTGGATTTTGTCTAAACCTAATGAGCAATTACTCCTCGTGCTTTTGTATTGTTTGTTAGATGGAGTTAGATATTGTTGCCCTTTCCAAGTAGGCTTTGACCCATATTTTCTTTCATACTGGGCCAATGGCTTGCCATTTCTTTAATTTAGACATAAATATTATAAGCATTCACAACATAGGCAAAGAACATCACTCTCGCGTGGTCCTTGAGATCTTTGTTCATTACAGAACCACAAGTTTTTAGTGCCCACCAGCACCCACAAACTTATTTTCAGCTTGCACACCAAGGGTTGTAATTCTTAATAAGAAAAGCTGCATGGTAGTCACATATTTGGATTTATCATTTGGGACCCACGAGGAAAAAGCCTATCCAGGGCGGTGCCGACTCGACAGTAAACATTGAGAAACCTGGTTTTAAAATTACTGTAAATCCAAAACTCGCCTCAAAATCATGAAACTTGGCATGGTGTTATGTCATAGCACCAACATGTTGTGGTAAAAAACTAGTCCAATTTGGGTCAAGTTTTGGTACAATCTTCTTACAAACCGGAGCCATTCTAATTATTGTGGTAATTTCTAGCTTATTTCTCTTTTTATTGGTTAACCCGTCAAATACTTTTTATATATAATAGATGTGTGTGCCCGTCTAGCGCACACACGTTGATCTATCTAACTGTTTCAGTTGTTGTGGCTAATCGCAAACAGTTCATCCATGTAAAGTGTATGCCATCAATCGCAGACACTTTGATTTGGCTGATCGGTTTCTGTTCTGTTGCCTAACCGCAAACAGTTAATCCTTCTGAAGCGTATGCCCTCAATCACACACACACCTTGATCTGGCTGACCGTTTCTTTTGTGTTGCCTAATCACAAATAGTTCATCCGAGTGAACCGTATGCTCTATATCGCACACGCCTTCATCAGGCTGCCTGTTTCTTTTGTTCTGCCTCATCGCAAACAGTTCATTGGACTGAACCGTATGCCCTGGATCGCACACGCAACTAAAATCTGAACCGTGTTTGATGGCTCCGCCATCACAAATGTTTTGCACCTTTTTTGACGGTTCTTTTACACCACCATTTGCGATTATTGCACCGCACACATTTTCGTCGAAGGGTCTCTGATCATAGTGTCGCGTTAGCAGCATCCTGCAGTAGTGTGTACCTTGTAGGGATATGCGAAAGCAGTCAAGAGTACCACAGCGGTGGCGCCATGGCGCCAAGTGAATCAGCGGTAGAATGGGATGAACGATCACTTATTCAATTCAGAGATTGCCGCCTCATTCATCAGGACACACTGTGAATCTCGAGCACAAGCAGGGGTTGCGGCCTCCAGGCGATTCCGGCCATGGCGTGTTGCCGACAGAGGGTTGCAACCTCCAAGTTATAACTTATATTAGCCTCGCCATGTATGCTTCTCCACCACCGCCAAAATAGACCAGAATGGATGAACACTTGGATTGGTAGCACCTGAAAATAGTAAGATTGACAAAAGCTTCGTCAGTTAGAAGAATCAGGATGAACACTCGTGCGCTGGACCGAGGCTTGTAGCCAAGGTATGCCTCGCTTTAGATAGAGTCAAGGGACAGTGTGCACACCAGCGGCTGGGACATGAAAAGAAGCAGCGTATCCGCAAGGAGGTGGAGCAGGCAACACACGAGGCGATAGTATCGGAGCTTGGCGTGGTTCCGCGTCGCCTGATTTCTCCATCCCGATCAATCTCCTCACAAGGATGCATGTACGTACTTCCTACAAAAGGAGACCGCATAGGGGTAGCCATGAGGGGGAAGGAGAAGATAGGGGCTTGGGGATTGCGAGACGTGTGGTGGGTTTGCTCGTTGTCGGCTGCCAAGCCCATCGAGCTTGGGGATGTGGGGCTTCATGCGGCGATAGCCGCGATATCCATGGCAGCCAGGGAAGGGAGAGAAGCAACTCTAGCAGCACTAGATCCACGACAGGTCGGGGAAGGAGAGGAGGGGCTCCAGTAGCGCGAGATTCATGGCGATTTGGGGAGGGAGAGGAGAAGTGTGCGGGGAGGAGGGATGCACACCGTGCAGCTCATGGAGGAGACAGGGAGAGTGATAACCCACAAGTATAGGGGATCAATTGTAGCCTCTTTCGATAAGTAAGAGTGTCGAACCCAACAAGGAGCTAAAGGTAGAACAAATATTCCCTCAGGTTCTATCAACCACCGATACAACTCTACGCACGCTTAACGTTCGCTTTACCTAGAACAAGTATGAAACTAGAAGTACTTTGTAGGTGTTGTAGGCTAGGTGCAAGATAATAAAGAGCACGTAAATAAAAACTAGGTGTTGTTTAGATAAAGACACAACTAAGTTAGTTTTAGTAGAGAGCTTTTTGTCATAAGAAAGTTATTTGTCCCTAGACAATCAATAACTAGACCGGTAATCATTATTGCAATTTTATTTGAGGGAGAGACATAAGATAACATACTTTCTCTTCTTGGATCATATGCACTTATGATTGGAACTCTAGCAAGCATCTTCAACTACTAAAGATCATTAAGGTAAAACCCAACCATAGCATTATAAGGCATCAAGTCCTCTTTACTCCCATACGCAAACAACCTACTTACTCGGGTCTGTGCTTCTGTCACTCACGCCACCCACCATAAGCAAATCATGAACATATTGCAAACCCTACAGCACGGATCCCTCATGCTTGCGCGACATGGAGAGCACCATAGGACAGCACCAATAATAAAACATGCTACTCAAACCAATCATGATCATCAATTAACCCATAGGACAAAACAGATCTACTCAAACATCATCGGATAGCCATACATCATTGGGAAATAATATATAGCATTGAGCACCATGTTTAAGTAGAGATTACAGCGGGTAAAAGAGCGGTTACACCGCTGCATAGAGGGGGGAAGAGTTGGTGATGACGGCGGTGCAGTTGTTGGTGTAGATCATTGTCGCGATGATGGCCCCGGCGGTGTTCCGGTGCCACCGGGAGAGAGGGGAGAGAGCCCCCCTTCTTCTTCTTCTTCTTCTTCTTCTTCTTCTTCTTCCTTGACCTTCCCCCTAGATGGAAAAAGGGTTTCCCCTCTGGTCCATGGCCTCCACGCTGGCGGAGGGGCGAGAGCCCCTCCGAGATTGGATCTCTAGCAAGGAATCATCGTAGCGATTTGCAAAGGTGGAAGTGATAAGTATGGAGTGTCGAACCCACAAGGAGCTAAAGGTAAGATCAATATTCTCTCAAGCCCTATCTGCCACTGATATGACTCTACGTACACCGGATGTTTACTTTTAACTAGCAACGAGAAATAGAACTATGTTGTGGGTATGAAGAGGATAACTTTGTATGATATCGGAGAGCTAAAATATAAAAGTAGGTGCTGTTATCATAAAGTTAGAATATATCACTAAATATTATAAATAGCGAGTGTGGAATAATGGTGGATCGGTGTGCGGAATTGTCATAGGTAATTGTTAACAAGACCCGTAGTCGTCATTGCAATTTCATATGAGGGAGAGGCATAAGCTAACATACTTTCTCTACTTGGATCATATTCACTTATGATTGGAACTCTAGCAAGCATCCGCAACTACTAAAGATCATTAAGGTAAAACCCAACCATAGCATTAACATATCAAGTCCCCTTTATCCCATACGCAACAACCCCCTAACTCGGGTTTATGCTTCTGTCAGTCAAGCAACCCACTATAAGCGAATCACGAACGTATTGCAACACCCTACAACGGGAATCCCTCACGCTTGCACGACACGGAGGGCACAATAGGACAGCACCAAAATAAAACATACAACTCGTACCAATCTAGATCATCAATCAACCCAAAGACAAAAGATATCTACTCAAAACATCATAGGATGGCAACACATCATTGGATCGTAATATGTGGCATAAAGCACCATGTTCAATAGGGATTACAGTGGGGTGCGGGAGAGTGGACCGCGTAAAAGAGATGAGGATGGTGATGTTGATGAAGACGATCACCGTGGCGATGATTCCCTTCTTGATGGCACTCCGGTGCCACCAAGAGAGAGGAGGAGAGGTTCTCCCCCTTGTGCTTCCTCCTCCATGGCCTTCCCCCTCTGGTCCTTGGCCTTCATGGTGATGATGGCCCCTCCGGGATCCTCCTCCATGGCCTCCGGTGATGATGGACCCCTCCGGCTGAGTGCCGGAGAGGGCCTAAATTGATTTCTCATGGTTACAGAGGCTTGCAGCGGTGGAACTCCCCATCTAGGTTAATTTTCCGAGGTTTCTGTATTTATAGGAATTTTTGGCGTCGGTCTCACGTCAAGGAGGTGCCCGAGCTGTCCACGAGGCAGGCCCACGCGCCCAGGGGGGTGGGCGCGCCCCCACCCTCGTGGGCAGCCCGGGACTCTTCTGGCCCAACTCCGATGCTCCGTGGTCTTCTTTTGGTCCATAAAAAATCATCAAAAATTGGCACGTCCATTGACTCTGTTTGGTATTCATTTTCTGCAAAACTCAAAAACAAGGAGAAAACAGAAACTGGCACTGGGCTCTAGGTTAATAGGTTAGTCCCAAAAATCATATAAAACAACATATAAAATCCCATTAAACATCCAAGATAGATAATATAACAGCATGAATACTTCATAAATTATAGATACGTTGGAGACGTATCAGCATCCCCAAGCTTAATTCCTGCTCGTCCTCGAGTAGGTAAATGATAAAAGAAATAATTTATGAAGTGTGAATGCTAGCAAGTGCTTAAGTTTGATCAATGATAATTCCAATCATTTTTTCTAGCATCATTATATGTCATAACAGTAGCTCATCTCATAAAACTTTTCATGATCAAGTAACAAGCTATTCACAAGTTAAAGTATAGATCATAAACTTCCTTGAAAACTAACAAACCGTGTTACCAGTCATCAAACAATTACAATTCATCTTATTTTTAGGAAAAGTCTATGTCAGAGCTTTGATTTAGCAAACTCAACATACTCAACTATCATTTAGTATTTCACAATTGCTAACACTCACACGATATTTATGGGTTCAAAGTTTTAATCAGACACAGAGAAAGATAGGGGCTTATAGATTCGCCTCCCAACCTTTTACCTCAAGGGTAATGTCAACAATAATAGTTCATGATGCCTTACATCCAATTGGATATATATATATATATATATATATATATATATATAT